>NW_008349000.1:2836933-2909433 GCF_000622305.1 Nannospalax galili | reverse complement strand
GAGAGCACGTGATCCTCATCTGAATTGGTACTCTGTGGGAACTCCTGAAGACAAAAGCAATTTGACACACCAATATAAAATCAAAACAGAGAACCTGAAGCATAGACCGACCAGCTTTTCATGCCCAACAAATAAAGCAAAAAGTCACATAAATTTTACAAAAGAAGCAAATCTGAACTCAACAAAGGAAGGCTTGAATCGCACGCAAAAGAATTCCACATGTCAAAGCCACAGAGAACAAATAATAACATGAAAAACCCAAGTAATGTATCCCCTCCATATACCAATAGTCCTCTAGAGGAGTACAGTGAGGATCCCCTAGAGATAACACAGGACATGGAACTCAAAAGAACATGTATAAACATGATAAAAGAATTCAGTGAATTTAAAGAACACACAAACAAAGAAATCAAAGAACTGAAAGAAGATATGAATAAACTTCTGAATGAATTCAGAAAAGAGTTAGAAATATTGAAGAATATTCAGGCTGAAATGAAGAAGGAAGTGAAACACTCAGTAAGCCAATTAGAAATGACAGGAGAAAGCATCACCAATCAGATGAGTGAAATGGAAAACAGAATATCAACTGGAAGATAAAGTGGACGAAATAGATCACTCAAGAATAAATTATGAAAAATTTAAGAAAACACAAGAATTTAATATGCAGGAATTGTGTGGCATCATAAATAGACCAAACTTAGGAATCATAGGCATACAGGCAGGAAAAGAATATCAAGATAATGGTAAGGACCAGATCTCCAACAGGACTATAGAAGAAAATTTCCCCAAATTAAAGAAACACATGCCCATACAAATGCAAGAAGCATATAGAACACCAAATAGACAGCACCAGAAAAGAAACTCTCCATGGCACATCATAGTAAAAAACCTAATCATACAGAACAAAAAAGAGAATACAGAAAGCTGCAAAACAAAAACAACAAATCACATAAAGGAAAACCCATCAGAATTAGAGCTATTAAATGCAAACTATGAAAGCCAGAAGAGCCTGGACCAAAGTATTCCCAGTTGTAAATGACCACAGATGCCAAACCAGATTACTTTACCCAGCCAAATTTTCTATTATAGTAGAAGGGGAAAGACAAATCTTTCATTACATAAATAGGCTGAAAGAATTTAGGTCCACAAAACCAGCCCTTCAGAGAGTTCTTGAAGCAGTAAAAAGAGCAGAGGAAAGGAATCACTATACCCAAGGGCTTGCAGAAAAAAACTCAATGAAGGTATAACTGTGGAAATGCACAGTTATACCAAGAATATGAACAGAAACAAAAATGACAGGATTCAATACTGGTCTTTCATTAATAACTTTAAGTATCAATGGACTGAACTCTCCAGTCAAAAGACACAGACTAGTTGAATGGATTAAGAAACAAACAACCCATCTTTTTGCTGTCTGCAAGAAACTCATTTCACTTTCAAAGACAGGCACTACCTCAAGGTGAAAGGATGGAAAAACAATATACCAAGAGAATGGTATTGAGGGAAAAGAAGGCATTGCAATTATTATATCTGATAAAATAGACTTTAAACTAAAATTAATCAGAAGAGATAAAGATGGTCACTTTATTCTGATCAAAGGAACAATAGACCAAGAAGATATTACAATCATGAACATATATTCACCAAACTCTCGTGAACCCCTCTTCATAAAAACAGTACTATAGGACTTTAAGACCCAGAATAATCCCAACTCTTTAACAGTAGGGGACTCCAATACCCCATAGTCTCCATTAGATAAACCTAACCAAACACATTAAAGACCCCTACAATGAAAATTCTATATCTTTAAAGAAGGCAATTCATAAGATGGAAGGACCTCCCATGTTCATGGATTGGAATAATTAATATTGTGAAAATGATCATCCTACCAAAAGCCATTTATAGATTCAATGCATTTCCAATCAAAATCCCCATGACATTCTTCACAGAGTTGGAAAAAACCATTCTAATATTCATATGGAATTATAAAAGACCTCAGATAGCCAAAGCAACCCTGAGCACTAAGAGCAATGATAGGGGGATTACTATACCAGACTTTAAACTGTATTACAGAGCTATAGTCATAAAAAATGCACTGACACAAAAATAGACTCACATATCAATAGAACGAAATTGAAGGCCCAAATATGAATACATGCAATGACAGTCACCTGATATTTGACAAAGTGGCCAAGAATATTCATTGGAGGGAAGACAGCATGTTGAGTAAATGGTGCTGGCAAAACTAGATCTCCACCTATAGAAGAATGAAACTAAACCCCTATCTTTCACCTTGCACAAAAGTTAACTCCAAATGGATCAAAGACCTCAAAATGTGAAGCCCAAAACTCTGAAACTGTTAGAAGAAAACATTGGCAATTACCTACTATATATATTTGTAGGAAAGGGTTTTCTAAACGAGACATCAATTGCTCAGGAAACAAGGTCAAAAATCAACAAAAGGGACCTCACTAAACTAAAGAGCTTCTGTACATCAAAAGAAGAAACCAAGGAACTGAAGAGAAAACCCACAAAATGGGAGAAAATCTTCAGCAGCAACACATCTGACAGAGGTTTCACATCCAGAATATATAACGAACTTAAAAATAGAGACTCAAGAAAGGAAGTAACCCAATTAAAAGATGGGCTAAGGGGCTGAACAGAGAACTCACAAAAGAAGAAATAAAGATGGCTAAGAAGCATCTTAAAAGGTGTTCAACATCACTAGTATTTAGGAAAGTGAAAATTAAAACCACTTTAACATTTCATCTTACCTGAATCAGACGGGCTAATATCAAGAGAACAAATGATACCAAATGTTGGAGAGGATGTGGGGAAAGGGGAATGCTCAATAACTGCTGGTGGGGATGCAAACTTGTATAACCCCTGTGGAAAGCAGTGTGGAGAACTCTTAGAAAACTTTATATAAACCTACCATTTGACTCAGTTATACCACTCCTTGGCATATACTCAAAGAACTCATCTTATTGCAGAGATACTTCTACATCCATGTTTGTTGCTGCTCTTTTCACAATAGCTAAAAGATGAAAGCAACTAAGTGTCCCTCAAATGATGAGTGGGTAATGAAAATGTGGTTCATTTATACCATAGAGTTTTAGTCAGCAGTAAAGTAAGATGAAATCATGAAATTTTCAGGTAAATGGATGTAACTATAAACATTATACTAAGTGAAGTAACACAGACTCAGGAAAAAACAAACAAGACAAACAATGCATGTTCTCCCTAATATGTGGATCCTGGCACCAAATCCTGATAAGTGAGTATGTATCCAGACATAACTTATAGGAACCAGGGTAACTGAAAGGAACCATGGAGGTAAAGGAAAAGAAAGAATCTGAAAGAGAAAAACAGTAGGAAACAGGCATTAATCAGGGAGATATCGATAAAAATGGGGTTATTGTTAGAGGAGGGAGGAGAGAGGGTTATACAAGGAAACTTGCTGATAAAGGGAAAGAAGCAACTCAAGAGAGGTGGAACCATAGGAGAAGGGTATTATTAAGGGAGACATGGGAAAAACGGGGGCACCTTAAATGGGGAAACCATGGTGGAAGGGTTAGACAATGCAAGAGATAAATAATACCTAGCTAGTTTTAAAAATATCAGTGGGAACTGTATTAGTAAAACAACCTACTGACAAATTATACATACAACTAACTAAAGGAATATAATACATATCTAGGCAAGGATTATCTCACAACATTTGGTCTTTGCCCAAGCTTTATCTACATAGCACATGGTAATTAAAATACCAGACTGGTGGAACTAAACTTCTTGGATGTTTAACAGACATACTTTGAGGCCTATACTAATTTGGCCAGAGAGACATAAAGGACAGTTTTTGTTCCTTGCCCTCCTAGGTCAATTAAGCTCCAGGGGACTATAAGAATCTCTCAAAATGTCCTATAACTGTGGTGAGTCACCTGTCCTCTTGACCAAGGAAACATGGAGACCCCACCAAATGGACTTGAACCAGTGTCAGTCTATAAAGAGGAGGGTCAACACAGAAGAACATTTCCTCCATGCTTCCAAGTGGAGCCAGCCACGGTCAAGCAGGACCTTTGATTTATCTTCACATAGATGGAATTGGTAAAAGAAAGGAGCCAGGGGCTTCTCCCAAGCCCATGTGACCTCCGAGGAACAGATCCTCAAATGACCTTAAGTGTAAAAATAAATGATTTATTTGGGCCAACTGTATGGTCTTAAACACCCAAAGAAAAGTATAATCAAAGAGTAAAGTCATCAGTATATTTCTTTAAAAGTTCAAGGGATTACACTTCCAAGACATTAGGCTGAAGCCCATATAAAAAGTTATTTAGACAATTATTTCTCATTTATGATTTGTGTCTGAATCAGAAAGTGCTGCTCAGATATAAGACTTCAAATCTTGTCCTTCAGTACTTTAGTGCCCACCTGTAAACTCTAAACTCTAGATAGGTCGACTAGATTCAGTGGATGGACAAACACTGGAGAAAAGCTGGACTGCCAACAACACGGTGGACAGTAACAGGGATTACAGAGTATGTGGGTTCTGGTGTGGGGGAGGCATTTGGGATGTGGGTATATAGATAAATAAGATTGTTTGGGATGTTCTGTATGAAATACACACAAAAAATCAATACATTAAAAAAAGAGTTACATTTGAGGAAAAGTATAAGAAATTTGCTCCATGTTAATTACTAGAGGTGAAACACATTACCATTGAAATCTACCTGATTAATTTATATCCATGCTCAGACTGATCTCAGAAAGTAACTGACTGTAACAACCAATAATCTCATACATAGAGATGAGAGATGCAGGTGCAAATGTCTAAGTGTTAGTAGCATTAAAGGTTAGTTTTTCTGTATGAAATAGTATATTTTAAAATGAAATGGAGATCTTTTATAAAGGTTAAATCCTGGAGGCTGGAGAGATGGCTCAGCAGTTAAGAGCACTGACTGCTCTTGTAGAAGACCTGGGTTCAGTTCTCAGCACCCACATAGGAGCTACGAACTGTCCTTAAAACCAGATCCAGGGGAATCAGAAGCCCTCTTCTGACCTCTGCAGCATTGCATGACATGGGTGCACTCACATACATGCAGGCAATACACTCATACACATAAAATGAAAATAGCAAATAAAATTTTTTTAAAAGTTTAAACAAAGATTAAAACCTCATTCAATCTTATGTTTTATAGAGATTACACTGAGTTCAATATTGTATAACTGTATTAATTCAACTGTGAGCCTAAATTTACAGCCAATATTGAAAGAGATGCATCTTTGCTCTGGATATTGTTATTGAATATGGTAATGCTGTAATGAAATGCTTATTTCAATCATATAGTTGTTAAATAAATAATTTTTAAAAAGGTAGACACATTTGTAAATGACCGTACTACATCAAATTATAGAAGTTACCATATAAACTAGAAATGTATCTCCTGCCATTTCCTTGACATCGTGTCCTAAAATAACCATTATTTTAAATTCAATTAAGAGATTTTATTTTTATCATTTTTGTTCAAATTTAAAAATATTAATTTAAGCCAAGTATGGTGGCACGGGCCTTTAATACCAGAACTCAGGAGGTAGTAGCAGGTTGATCTCTGTGAGAGTGGGGCCAGCCTGGCCTGTATAGTGAGTTGCAGGTCAGCTGAGACTAGAGGGAGACCCTGTCTCAAAAAGACCAAAAACTTTTTTAATTTTATGTGTATGATTATTTTGCCCTCCTAGGTCAAATAAGTTCCAGGGAATTATGAGCATCTCTCAAAATGTAACTTTAGTGAGTTACCTGTCCCCTTGATCAAGGAGGCCATGGAGACCCCATAAAATGTACTTGAACCAGTGTCCAGTTTACAAAGTGTAGGGTCAGCACAGAGGAAACATTTCCTCCACGCTTCCAAGCAAAGCCAGCTGTGGTCGAGCAGCACCTTTTACTTATATTCCCATAGATGGAACTGATAAAAGAAAGGAGCCAGGGGCTCCTCCCCATGTGACTCCTGAGGAACAGATACTCAAATGGCCTTAAGAGTAATACTACATTGGTTTTTCTCGGCCAACTGTATTGTCTTAAACACCTAAAGGGAAAGTATAAACAAAGATTAAAGGGGTCAACATAATTTTTTAAGAGTCCATGTGTATAGCTAAAGGCTACATAACAAGAAACAATGCCAGGCAGGAGATACCTTCCTTTGAGTTGTTGGCCAGGGTGGCCCAAGAGATCCCAGACAGTAAACCAGCATAGAACTGGGAAAATGAACAGCAGACCCCAGTCTTATCTAAAGGAATATTGACAACTTATTGCTGTTAGATGAGGAACAGCTGACCTTCCTAAAACAAGGGACTCTAGATAGGCTGACTAGACTCAGCGGATGGACAAGCACTGGAGAATGGCTGGGCTGCTGACAACACAGTGGACAGTAACACTGGTGACAGAGTATATGGGCTCAGAGGGGGTGTTCTATGGGAGGGTGCCATTTAGGATGTGGGTATGTAGATGAATAAGATTGTTTGGAATGTTCTGTATGAAAAACACAAAAACTCAACAAATAAAAAAATGAGTTATATTTGAGGAACAGGCATTAAAAATTTGCTGCATGTTTGTTAGTAGAGGAGAAAAACATTACCATTGACATCTACCTCATGACTTTATATCTGTACTTAGGTGTTAAGGCTCCGAATGTAACTGACTGTGACTAGTAATAATCAGATACATAGAGGTTAGAGACACATGTGCAAACATCTAAGTGTTAGTAGTAATAAAAATGAGTTTTTCTACCAGATGTGGTGGTGCACACCTTTAATCCCAGAACTTGGGAGGCAGAGGCGTGGATCTCTTTTTTTTATTTTGATATATCACAGTGAAAGATTTATCGTCCTCTTTTTTTTTTTTTTTTTTTTTTTTTTTTAAAAAAAAAAAAAAAAAAAAAAAAAAAAAAAAAAAAAAAAAAAAAAGACATACACAGAACCTTACCGTTTAAAAAAAAAAGACTTTTTGTTTTTGAAACAGTATATTTTTAAATTGAAATGGAGATCTTTTTTAGTGGTTAAAACCTCATTCAATTTTATGTCTTATACAGTTTATACTGAGTTCAATATTGTATAACTGTATTAATTCAACTGTGAACCTAAAAATTTACAGCTGCCTTTGTAAAAGATGCATCTTTGGTCTGGAAATTGTTATTGAGTATGTTAATACTGTAATGAAATGCTTCTTCTAATCATGTGGTTATTAAATAAATAAAAAATGAATAAATTTATTTAGGCAAAATAACTGTCTTCTGAATTTTAACATATATTAAAAGTTCATATTTAAAGTTCTTGAAAGTGAACAAAAAGCTCAAAGTGTGTTAAGTGCACCCAAAATATGTTAAGGACTTAGAATTTTCTAGAAAGTGTTAAATAATATGAATCACATTCTAATATAAAACTGCTATATTCTTTAATAAAGTAATGAAAAATTTTAAAGTTAGTATTAGAGAAATGAAAAAATATAAAAGATTATTTTAAGTGAGGGAAGGGAAGAAAATGTTAAATGTAGCTTCTGAACCAAAATATATGAGCTGAATAAGTGAAATAATTTAATTTAAAAATAGTAGTTTCAGGACTGGAGAGATGTCTCAGGCATTCTCTTGCAGAGAACCTGGGTTCAGTTCCCAGAACCACATGTTAGCAAATAACCAACTGTAACTACATTTCCAGGGGATCTGAACCCCTCTGCTGGCCTCTGTGGTCACCACATGCATGAATGCACCTGCATCTATTTATACAGTACAAACACATATATACATATACATATATATGTATATGTATATATGTGCGTATATATGTATACATATGTAATACATTAATTTTAAAAAGAATGGATATTTTTATTTTAGTTTTAAGGCAAAATAAACTACAGTAACTAAAAAAATGATCACCTTTAATATTAGAAAAGACTATTGAAATTAAAAGAGTAGAAAAAAAAATCATAATAACTGTCACCTGCGTTCTCTCAGGGTCTCTTACGCAATCAGACAAACCCAGCTCTGAGTGCTCCACCCGCTGTGCCAGATTATTTGTGCCTGCCCGAAGTCTCCGTTAACTTTTGCCCACATATCTTGAGCCCACAGTCTCGCCCCAGGTCGGTAAATGCACCCCTCGTGTCCTCTCCTCGAGGGTGAGACTCTGGGGCCATCTTTCTCTCCACTCCTACCACGCAGGCATTTGTGGAGGCTTGTGGCTTCCTTCCCAAGATGGTGCAGAAAGCCCCTCCTCCCGTGGCTGCCCTCCATAGTCAATTCTCCTCAGCAGGCCCCGCCCCTGGGAGAAAGCAGGCTGTTCAGAACACACCACCAGAATCGATAAAGCCTGAGTAACTCAGGAGGCAGAGGCAGGCGGATCTTTGTGAGTTCAAGGCCAGCCTGGTCTACATAATGAGTCCCAGGGCAGCTAGGGCTACAGGGAGACCCTGTCTCAAAAAGATCCCCCCCCCAAAAAAAAGCCTGAGCGACTATTCTCACTTCACATACTGAACTTCAAACATGGCTAGATTCCGAGAGCAACCTTTTAAAGGAATAACAAGTTGAGTGAAATTTCAACTTATACTAATAAATTTTTAATAAAATAGTAACATGGTTTAAAATATTTAAGGCAAAACTAATAGAAACAAAAGAGGCAGATTTATAGAAACATTTGTAAATTACAAATTATTTCTTATGGTTAATAGACTGTGCAGACAAAAAGTTTTCATTGAATTCTTGTGACTTTCATGCAATCTATTTTGATCTTATTTAGTCCCCATTCCCCATCTGCATCACTCTTACGGCCCTCCCCCTACCAGATTTCATGTCCTCTCTCATACATATTAATGTCTATTAACTCAAGTTTGTGTTCCCAAATGCCCTTCAGTGTGGTCCAATCCACTGGAGCATGGTTAACCTACCTAACATCACACCGTTAAAGAAAACCAACTCTTTTTCTCCCGGTAGTTATCAGTTGCCAATAGTTCTTCAGCTAAGGTTGATGCATCTTACCCACTTCTGCACTTCTATGCTGGGATTTTGTCTGGCTTGTGTTTGAATGGCTCTTGTGCATGCTGTCACCATTGCCATGAATTCATGTGAGCAATTTCTTAGTTGCCTGGTAAAATGTTTCCTTGTGGTCTTTGACCACCTCTTAAAATCTTTCTGGCCCCTCTTTCACAATAGTCCCTGAACCTTGGATGGTAAAAGGATTGATAGGTGTCCAATTCAGTTATAATATTCTGTATTCCCTTATTCTCTGCACTTTGGCCATTTGTGGCTTTTTGGGTAAATCTTGGGTCACTCATGAGACAACATCTCCAGTAAGAGTTGAGAGATGTATTAATATTCTTTTGGTCTCTGTTCTGATATGTTACCTGAGCCTTAGATGTAGAGGTTGCCTTGTAGACTTTCATTTAGAGCTGGGCACCACTGCACAGGCACTTATTCTCTAGTTGACCCTTGTAATAGTATCCATATGTTGCAAAAAGAAGTTTCCTTGATGAATGATAAAGGATAAACTTTCCTATCAATATAAGGATACCTATTTAGAACACAATAAGAAGTTACCTAGGCCTAGGAATGTGAAAAAGTAGGATTTCCTCTAGGATCTATGGCCTCTCCAGTCATGGGTGTTTGGCTATATGTTCCAGTAAGTTTTTCCCCTTTCCCTCCCTTCTTGGGAGACTTGCACCCACACTCTCTGAGGTCCTAGTTGTGAAACTTCTGAATGACTTATATTGACATTATTTGCTCCCATGCCCCATACCCCCATGAGATACATGGTGAGGAGCTCTTGGATTGCTTGCTTGTAAGCCATCCCTAGTTTCAACATCTCCAGTGTGGACTATTTTCTCCTACCTATAGTACTGTTAACTTTTTCCTCCTATATTAGAGGTTGAATCTGAGGGGCATCTTCAGCTACTTTAATTCCTAGGTTGTTTCTATTCTCACTACCATCTGTCTTTTTGCATGGGTCCTTGGACTCCTGATCACCTACCTTGTATAAGTTAAAATCTCCCATTTTTCTCTCTCTTAAATGCTGAGGCTGAGAGTAACTCTTTAGCCTTTTCAGCATCCTCTGCCTTGGGCAAATAATTTATTATGCAAAGTAGTGGCCATGCCCCCTCTCTATTTTCTCCTTTTAATTCTAAGGCTTGTAAGACTTTTTCCAGGCTCTCTATAATCTTTAGTGAGTTTTCAGATCCATGTGGCCATGAACTCCATTTTTCAAGTAACTCAGCTATTTTCCCACATTTATAGGCTGGCTGTGGCTCAGGGATTTTCAGTCTGCATCTGCATGGCCTGTGTCATCTTAGTTACATATTTTACGATCCATTGTATAATGCATGAGACCACAGCTAACCCTCTTAAGCATTATGGGGTTTGGCCACCCTCTCCTCTGGGTTCTTACCAGCTTCTCTCTGGTAAGTACCTCACAGGACTCCTTGCAGAACCCATCTCTGCCCTTCTGGGAATCTGAACCTGGCTCCCTTTCCATCGGCCCAGCAGACACTGCTGGAACCAGGACACTTTCCACGGCTCACATCCCCATGTTTTTTCTGGAATTCTGTGGTTCTATCTAGCTGCTCTATGCCAACTTGTTCCAGTAAATTTTTCCCTTTTCCCTCCTTTCTTGGGAGACTTGTGCTCTTGCTTTCTGAGGCCCCAGAGCTGACAGACCAGCATAAGACATCCCATTTGAATTTTTTATAGTTTATATGACATTTGTAAGGTGGTGACTTACAAAAACATGGATTCTTGTAGGCTTTTCCTTTCCATATTTGAAATGCATGTGCCATCTGTCTCTGGTCCCCAGTCTCCTCTCCTTCCACATTCCTGGTGCCCAATATGGCAGTGGAGCCACCCCTTAATGGGCTTGACCTCTTCCACAGAGTATGTGAAGGAGGTGGGACCATGGCTTATCAGAGGAACATCTGGTACACACTACATTTAAAGTACCACACATGAGTTCTCTCCCACTGAGTGAGCCTTAAGTACAAGTAGACTTCTGCTGATTACCCTCAATAAAAAAGTAACTACTTTACTAGTAAAGATAATTTGCTGGCAGATAAATTCTGTGATTCAGAAACTTTACGTGTGGATGAAATCATGTTTTCTCCCTTTGCAGATTTCATTGTCTGTTTATATGTGAGCTAGTCTTCAGGTAGAAGTCATCCAGATCTGTTCCAGCTCGATTTCTCCAAGTCCTATGTCTAAACAATGTCCTGTCTTCTGCAATAGGGTCTTACCTTCAAGTTCTAGGAGGCAATCTGAACTCTGTTATGTTGGGGGGATCTTGGACTACCCTGAACAATAACTAAAAGAAAAGTTTCCTCACCTGCCTGGGCACTGTATTTTTTGTTGTATAGCCTTCAGCTTTAAACATGCACTCATACATAAGCCTACTGAAAAATACAATACATATATTGTAGGCTTTTGAATCAATATATTCCCCTCTGGATTTTCACACCACCTAAGCATTATTTAGCACTCCTCGTTCTCTCTCTGTGTAACTCTCTCTATTCCCTTCCCAGTTAAAAAATACTCGATTCCTCCCAATTTCCCCCTGATAATACCTTGTCTCCTGCTATCTCCCCCTTTGTGAGAAGAAAATATTTTTAATTGGGAAGTAATAAAGAGTAATTGAACAACATGATGAAATCACCCAATATTCCACAGTGAAAATAATTTTAATGTACTTGGACATCTTACCAGAATGGATTGTCAAGAACAATTATCCTCCCTCAAATTAGATAGCCTAGATGTGGGTAAACTCATCAATGTATTCAACTTATTGAACATCAATTATAAAGAACAAAATTATCTGGAGATTCCAGTGATCAGAACGTTAAATCATTAACAGAATGTCTATTATCAAGAAATGTGGAGGAGTGAATGGCTTCACTGCTAAATTCTTCCAAACAGCTAATACTTAAATAATTTCAAGTCTTCCCAAACCAGTTTAGAAATAGAAAGAAGGGAATTTTTTCAATGTCATTCCATTAGGCCAGCATCATTCTGATCCCCAAACTGGACAAAATAGACCACTTGTGGACAAAACTTATAGTTAACTATAGCTCCTCAGAGCATCAGATTTTTCTCTGAAGAATAAACAGCTTCTTATTTGGGTCAAACATATGACTACAGGGAATCTTCACCAAATATATTTGTCACTGAAAAATGTATGGGAAACAATTCTGTGCTAACGCAATTCAGAAAATATTCACAAAGAGAAAAGCCTGCTTATAGGACAAGGTGGAGAGAGGGAAACTCAATTTGTGGCAGCCCAGCAATAACTCATACAGCATGTGTGGATGAATACATTTCTAGAAGAAATATTTTTTCAGGGCAAATGTAAGCACTCTCTTAAACTAAATTCTCAAATGTAACATCACCAACAATGTGTCAATGTGGAGTAATAAGAAATATAATGTCATCAATATCATGTTAATGTTATGTTTTAAGCTGAATACAACCATGTGAAAATGGTCAAAAAAGATTGTGCAGGCACTTGAACAAAACCTTACTTTATCTTGAATCGTGAACAGTCTTGAATGGTATGATGAACGCAGTATTTCCTACACCCTCTTCCACAATGATTCCTGAGCCTTGTGTAGTAGAAGTTTAATATAGGTGTCCTTCCGGGATAAGCACTCTGCAAACTTTTTGTCTGCAATTGGGCAGTTGTGGGTCTCTGTGTTAATCACTGTCTGCTGCAAAAGGAAGCTTCTCTGGTGAGAGCTGAGAGATGCATTAATCTTTGGGTAAAGTAAGAAGTCATTAAGAGTCACTATACTACTGTATCTATTTAACAGAGTAATAGTGTTCAGCTCTCCCCTATGGCCTGTGACCTGTCTAGGCTCCAGTATGTAGGTTGATATCTATGTCAGGTATGAAGCAGACCTTAAATCCAAAGAAAGTAATTGGTTACTCTCATAATAGTCATACCACTATTGCACCAGTGGGCATATCTTGCCAAGCCAGTTGTTGCTATAGTTCACAAAATTCATAACTGGATAATTAAGGTTGGTGATTAATTTTCTTTCAGGTCACATGCATAGTGTCTCCTAGCACCAGAAGTCAACACCAGAGAGATTTATCCTTATTTGTTCTACAGTTTATGTCTATAGTGTCTTTGGCAATAGGGTCTTACTATTAAGTTCTGGTGGGTAACAAAGGGCAGGATAAGGGCAGGCCCCTGGCCCACAGCTTCAAAAGAAGGAGTCCATTCTTGGCATTGGGCTTTTATTTTCCTAGCCTATGGTGTCTACAGGGGACAATGCCCCCTGTTTTAAGGTAATTCCATTTAACCTCTTGTAATAATGTGTATGTATACAATTTAAGAGGCTGATATAGTGGTGGGCTTCCATATGGCTTTTCTAAAGATCCTTGGTGTTATGTCTCATCACACTCCCTCTTCTTCTTTGCCCTCTCATATCTCACCCCACTTAATGTGTCCTACCCAATTATCCTTTCCTCCCTTATGTCACTGCAGCCATCTCCCCTCCCATTAAATGCTTCCCTACCATTGTTGTTTATTAGTTTCCTGACCTGTCTGGATTTTCAAATTGACACCATCATTTGAGTGAAGAGGCAACCTAAAGCATGGGAAAAAAATCTTTACCAGTTATACCTGTGATGAATGGTTAGTGTCTAAAATATACAAAGTACTCAGAAAATTAAACATAAAAAAATCAGTTAAAAATTGGTGGCAGGTCAGCAGTACATCAGAACTATTTGAGACTGATTGCTGCTTAGTGAGGGAGAATATGACCTACATACAACCACTAGGTGGGCTGACTAGACTCTGGTGGACACATTTGCACAGAAGGACATTCAGATAAAAATACCTGAATGAATGACTCAGCATGTATGGCAAAGTGCATAGAGTTCGGGGCAGGGCATGGGGCAGGGAGAGGGCATAGATGTGAGTGAGAAATATTGTATGAAGTTTTAAGAGCCCAATTTAAAAAAAGAAAAAGCAGAACTATAGTTACTTCAGAGCTAGTTACAGTCTGTCATCTTATATGACTACATGGATATTTTGAGTTGAAAATATAAATATCAAAACAAACATAAGCAGTGAGGTATACTATTTGCTTGGCAAATGTAAATTGTAATTCATTCTAACCTAGTTTACTGAATTAATATAATTTAAAAAATTATTATAAAAATAGAAAAAAAAATGGGTCCAGGAGCCGAATAGGGAGTTCATCTAAAGATGATATGAAAATTCTAGAAATATTTTTTAAAATGCTCAGCATCTTTAGCCATCAGGGAAATGGAAATTATAACCACTTTGAGATGTCATCTTATCCCACTCAGAATGACTAAGGTCCAGAAAATAAATGACAAAAAACTGGTGAGGATGTGGAGAAAGAGGAACCTGTATCCACTGCTGGTGGCAGTTAAACTGCTGCAGCCATTATGCAAATCAGTGTTTGGAAATTCCCCAGAAAGCTAGAAATTGATCTACCATGTGATCCAACCATATCACTCTTGGGCTTATACTCAAAAGACTCTATACCCCGCTAGAGAAATACATGCTTATCCTGTTCATTGCTCCCATTGCATAACAGCCAGAAATTGGAAACAACCTAGATGTCTACCACTTCATAATGAATAATGAACATGTAAGTATATATACTCAATATAGTATTATCCAGACCTTAAAAACAAAATTATGAAATTTTATAGGTAAATGAATCAACTGGACACAATCAACTTGAGTGAGGTAAATCAGACCAAGAAAGAAAAATTGTCACATGTTCTTTGTCATAGCGGGATGCTAGCTTTGCAATCTTAGATATGCATGTTGCGATTTATTTTTTATTTTGAAAGTAATTTACCAGTGAAAATTTCAACTGTTGCTGAAGTGTTAGTTGCTACTAAAATTAAGGTCAACATTTTCTTCTTACATTTTGATAATATTTTGTTGTTTTTTGAGACTTTCACACATTGAATTTGTATCATATTCAAATTGTCTCCCCCACCTCATTTGAGATTCACCCCTACCTCCGCTCTGAACTTCATGTCTTTATTATTAAGGCATATTGAGTCTAATTTGTTCTTCAGGTGCTCTTTGATGTGCTCCATCCTCTGGAGCCTGGTCAACTTAACTCATGACACACAGATAAAGAAAACGGATTCCCCTCTCCTAACAGCTGTCAGTTACCAACAGTATGTCAGCTGGTGCTGGGGATTCACGCCCACCTCCCCCATCCATCCTGAGCTTTTGCCTGGCTTGGGCTTTCTCAGGTCTTGCTGTGCATGCTGTCCCAAGAATGTTGGTTCATATGAACAAGGGCCCTGTTTTATCCACTCAACATGGTTTCCTTGCCTTTGTCCACCACCTCAGTCTTTCACAATCTGCCTTCCCTGTCCTCCACTAAGATCCCTGAACCTTGCTAGGAGAGGTATTCTATTAAGGGTTGAGAATTAAGAAGTCTCTCATTTTCTGCATGTCTACCACTTGTGGTTATCTGTTGTTAATTGCCATCTCCTGCAAGAAACTTTGCTACCGAGTGTTGAGAGATACACTAATCTGTATGTCTAACAATAAGTCATTAGATATCAGTTCAATACTACACCCAATTAGTGAATAATAGTAACAGGTTCTTCCCCACTGCCTGTGACCTATCTAGGTACAGGTTCTTGACTCTGATAGCAATGTCAGATAAAAGCTTCATGTTTTGAAGCAGGCTTTATATCCAATCAGAAAGAGATTGATTACTCCTACAAAATTCATATCACTATTGGAGCAGTGGGCATATTTTTTCCAAGCCATTCATGACTGTAGCTCACAGAGTTTACAGATGGATAAAGTTGATGATTACTTCTGTCTTCTGGTAGCACATATAACACCTTCCAGCACTATGAAGTCAGAGAAGTTAAGACGAATCTTTCAAGTCAACACCCTGATTACTCCATATTCATTCTATGACTGATATATTTAGTGTCTACAGAAATAGGCCCCTACCATAAAATTGGGGGCAGAGCAAAAAGAACAACGTCAATAGACAGTATTTTTTGAGGGTTTATGGGATTTCCCTAATCAATAACTCCAAAAGTAGGAGCCCATTCCTAACATTGGACTTTTTATTTGCTAGCCTATGGTGTCTGGCAAGGGCATTTCACTCCACATCATTATAAGGAACTCCACTTAAACTCTTTTTTATTTTATGAAGAAGCTTCCACAGTAGGTTTCCATGTCTTTGTAAAGACCTTCAGTTATAATTATCCCTAAGATATTCCTTTTTCTATCTTTCCCTTACATTCACCACCTCTTTTAAACATTCCTATTCCATTATTCCCTTCTCCTCTTTTATACCACTGTACTCCCCCACCCCAAAGCTACTAACTAGCTTTCTGACCTCTAGGATTTTACATTTAAAACACATAGACTTAAAATTTCAAAGCTACCATCTAGATATGGGAGAGAACATGTGACACTTACCTCTCTGTGTCTGTGTTCACCCAGAATAATTCTTTCAAGTTTTTTTCCCTATAATTGTGAATGTCATAATTTTGCTTTCTTCACAACTTAATAATATTCCAATGTGTAAACATACCATAATTTCATTATCCAGTCATCAGTAGATGGATGGCTAGGTTGTTCGATTTCATAGCTATTGTGAATAGAGCAGCAAGGAATATGGGTGAGCCCATTTTCTGTCATAAGATACAGCACCTTTGGGTATATGCTCAAGAGTGGCGTAGCTGGATCATGTGTAATCTGTCTCTGTGTTTGTGGAGCCTCCACTCTGATTTCCACAGTGGCTAAACCAGTTTGTACTCTCACATACGATGGATAAAGAACAAGTGTTAGCATTTCCCCATATGCTCAAGTGTTTTTGTTGTCATTTGTTTTATGGATCTTAGCCATTCTGAATGGGTTAGATGATGCTTCAGAATAGTTTTAATTTGCATTTCCCTGACAACTAAATATGTTGGACATTTAAAAAATATTTTTCAGGAATTTGTTTCATCTTTTGAGAGCTGTTTAATTTCTTCCAACAATATTTTATGCTTTTAAATGTTTATTTTTTTTAGTTCATTGTATAGTTTAGCTTCTAATCCTCTGTCCTGTGTATATCTAGTAAAGATTTTTTTCCCATTCTGTAGGCTGCCTCTGCATTACAATGACAATGATTTTTCTATACAGAAGCTCTTTAGTTTTGTGAGGCCCTATTGCACTATTGGTCTTAATGCCTACACTATTACTGTCCTACTGAGAAAAATCCTTTTTTGTGCCTATAATTTCCAGTATATTTCCTACTTTTGCCTCTTTTAAATTCAGGGTTTCAGGTCATATGTTGATTCATTTGGAGTTGAGTTTTGTGCAGGATAAAAATAAGCATCAAATTTCTTATGTAGCTGTCCTGTTTGGCACCATTTGTTGAACATGGTTTATTTTCTCTAGTGTCTATTTTTGTGCCCTTTGTCAAAAATCAGGTGCCTGTGTTGACTTAAAGCTAGTTCCTCAATTCTATTTCACTGGTGAATGAGTCTGTTTCTTTGTTTTCTCTTTTTTCTCATTGCCCAGCCTCTTTTCTTAGTATAGCTCTCTAGTGTAATCGGAAATCTCAGAAGGTGAGGCCTCCAGTTTTTCTATTGTTTAGGATTGATTTGGCTATGTTTGTGTCTGTGTGGTTTTTTTTAATGAAATTTAAGATTGTTTTTCAAAATGTGAGGAATGGTGCTGGAATTGCACCAGATTTTTTGAATCTGTAGTTACTTTTGGCAGAATGGGCATTTCACAGTATGGATCCTACTGATTGCTGAGGAGAGTTCTTTCCCTCTTCTGGTATCCTGTTTCTTCAGTGTTTTAATTTTTTATTGTATGTCTTTCTCTTTCTTTTTAGGTATATTCCAAGATTTTTGTTGTTGTTGTTGTTCCTTTCTTTTCTCTTTTTCTTTCTTCTTTCTTTCTTTCTTTCTTTCTTTTGAGGCTGTTGTCTTGAATGGGATCATTTCCCTGCTTTCCATTCTTCTCAGTATGTTGACCGCTGGTATAGCAAAAGGGACTGATTTTTGTGTGTGATATGTTTCCTGCTACATTGCTCCACGTGTTTATGTGTTCTAGGGGTTTCGATGTGGAATCTTTAGGGTCTTTTATGTATAGAATCATATCAACTACAAATAAGGCTACTTTGGCTTTCTCCTTTCCTATTTTACCCCTTCATCTCCATCACTTGGCTTACTGCTTTAGCTAAAATGTCAAGCACTATTGTGAACAGGAATGGAGAGAGTGGATATCTTTGCCTTGTTCCTCATTTTACTTAAAATGCTACTGGAGTAAAACTCAAAGCATTTTAAGTAAAATGATTAACAAGACAAAGATTTTCTAAATCTCCCCGGGGTCTATTGTAAGGGGATTTAAAAATTTTCATCCATGATTTTATTAGTTTGTATACTCTTTCTTTTGGTTAACTTGGTTAAAGTTTTGTTAAACTTGCAACATCTTCAAGGATCAACTCTTGGTTTCATTGATTCTTTCTAGTTTTTTGCATCTCTCATCAGTTTCAGCCCTGATTTGGTTTTATCTTTCTGCCTCCTCTTTTTGGGTGTTGTTTTTCGTGGTTTCCCAAGGTCTTCAAATGCATCATTATGTCATTAATATGAGATGTCTCTAGTTGTCTCATGTGCGCACTTAGTGCTGGGAATGTTCCTCTTAGAAATACATTCATTCTGTGCTATAGATTTGGGTACTGTTGTGTTTCCATTTGCATTTTTATATTTTTTATTTATTATTCTTATTTTATGTGTATGAGTGTATTGCCTGCCTGTAGGTAAGTGCACCTGTGTCATGCAATGCCACGGAGGTCAGAAAATTGCCTGCATGTAGGTAAGTGCACCCGTGTCGTGCAATGCCACGCAGAAGATAGAGGACGCTGTTAGATCCCCTGGAACTGGAGTTATGGACAGTTGTTAGCTGCCATGTGGGTGCTGGGATTTGAACCCCGGTCTTCTGCATGAACAGCCAGTGTTCTTAACCGCTGAGCCATCTCTGCAGCCCTGTGTTTTCACTGTCATTCAATTCCAGGAACTTTAAATTTTCCTCTTGATTTCTCACTTCACCAAATTTCAATGTATTATTGTGTTGTTTAGCTTGCAAGGTTTTGCGTACTTTCTGTAGTTTTCGCTGCTATCAAGCTTTATTCCTTTGTGGTCAGATAGAATGCAGGATGATATTTCAATTACGCTCTTTGTTGATACCTGCTCTATGTTTTCATATACAGTAGATTTTAGAGAATGTTTCATGGGTTGCTGAGAAGGATGCAGATTCCTTAGTGTTTCAGTATCATGTTCTACAGATATCTGTTAGGTCTGTAGATTTATGATATAAGTTAACTCCTGATTTTTTGCTTAATTTCTTTCCTTATGACTTGTCGATTGCCAACAATAGGGAACTGAATTCACTCACTATCGCTGTGAGGTGATTAACCTATAATTTCAGACCTAAGAGTATTTGTTAATGAAATTGGTTTTAGAAAATATATTAAGGACTGTAATATCCTGTTGCTGAACTTTTCCTTTAATGAGTATAAAATTTCCCTCCTTGTCTCTTCTGAAGGGTTTTAATTGGAAGTTTATTTTGTCAGATATGATATCACCTACACCTGCTTGCTTCTTAGTTCCATTTGCTTGGAATACCTTTATCTATTCTTTTTACCCTATGGTGTTTTCTATCATTGATGGTATTTCTTTAAGGCAGCTATAAAAGGTTCCTATTTTGTGAGCTTGGTTTCTTTATTGGGGAATTGAGGACATTAATATTCAGAAGTTATTGAAAGATGTGTGTTAATTTCTGTCAATTTGTTGATTTTGTAGTTCTCTCACATCTCTTTCGATAGCTGTCCTGGCATGGTTGATTTGCTCCCAGGGAGCTTTGCTTTTGTCTCACAGTGAAGTAGTACTTTTAGTATCCTGTACTTCTGGCTTAATACTCATAAATCCTTTTATTTCAGTTTTGTCATGAAAAGTTTTTGTTTCTCCTTCCATTGTAATAGCTATTGTTGCTGGATATAATAATTTGGGTTGACACTTGTGGTCTTTTGAGGATTTTTCCCAGGTCTTTCTGACATCAAAGGTGACCGTCAAATAATCATGTGCTATTCTAATGGGCATGACATTTTAAGTGACTTGACTTTTCTTTCTGGCAACTTTCAATACCTTTTCTTTATTCTTATTTTTAATGTTTAAATTGTAGTCTTTAGGAGTTTCTTTTCTGGCCCTGTCTCTTTTGTTTTCTGTAGCCTTTCGTACCTGGATGGGTATCGCTTTCTCTAGCTTTGGGAAGGTTTTGGCTTCAGTGATTTTTCTGAAGCTAATTTCTTTGTCTTTTGTAAGATATTCTTCTTCTTGAACACTCATAATTCAAGGTGTACTTTTCAGGTTTCCCAAAGCTCTCTCTTCATTTCCTTGAAAAATTAACATTGACCTTTACTAAATGATCCAATTCGTCTACTTTGTTTTCCATCCCTAGTTCTATCTATGTTTTCGGCATAATCCATTCTGTTAGTGAGGCTTTTCACTTAAGTTTTTATTTGGGTTCTTGAGTTTAACATTTCCACTATCATTTCTGTTTGGATTTCTTCTATTTTCTCTAGTGTCTATTTTTGTGCCCTTTGTCAAAAATCAGGTGCCTGTGTTGACTTAAAGCTAGTTCCTCAATTCTATTTCACTGGTGAATGAGTCTGTTTCTTTGTTTTCTCTTTTTTCTCATTGCCAAGCCTCTTTTCTTAGTATAGCTCCATTTACATCACCTGGATTGATTACTTAATTTCACCCATTTATTTGTTTTTGTTGTTTTTAACCATAGCCATAATCATTTTGTGAACTTTTGTCTGGAAGTTCTTCCAGGTTTTCTACATTAGGGAACATTATTCTGGGATTTGTCTTTTCAAAGGAGACATGTTATCTTGGTTTTCAATAATTTAAAAAAATCTGCACTGGGATTTGCAAATCCAGAGTGAATTTTTTGTTCTATTCTTTTTTTTTTTTTTTCTTTTAGCCAGAGGTGTTTATAATGTCCAGGAGCAGGCAAAGTCATAGCAGGATTGAGATCTCAGTTTCCTCCAGTTGTCTGGTATTTAAGGCTACAGCCTCTAATCAATATTGTCTGCTTAACAGCTGCACTATGATGCCTGCAATGCTTGATCAAAGAGCTTGGAACCAGTTTCTCCTAGCAGAATGGACTGATCCTGGGTCTCAAAGTCTGATGGAACAGTAGGTCCTGAATGGAGGGAGGGACCATGATTGCCTGCATGTGGAAGAGTCACTGATGGGACTGGGACTGGGATCTGGTAGATAGCAAAGAGAATGCAGGGGACAGGAAGAGGTGGCATTCTCTGGCAAATAGGATTGGCGGGGCTTCAGGGTGATGGTGAGGAGGCAGGAGGACAGGCAGCCTACCAAGTTCTCTGTACATTGTGAGGTGACTGGGGAGTTCCTGATGGGTAGCAGGGTGGGGTCTAGTGAACACCAAAGGGAGGAACAAGAGCCAAAAGGGGTAGATGGTCAGTGGGAAGTGGCACTCTTGGGGCTTTGAGGTAATGACAGGAGGGGCTGTTTGTACGGATAGCCTACCTGAGTCTCTGTGGCCATGTAGGATGACTGGGAAGTCCCTAGTAGGGACTGAGCTTGGGTCAGGCTTAGGTAAACTATTTAAATACGTAATTAAGTACATTACTAGTGCCTGGTCTGTGGCAACATGATCCATAATATAAATCAGCATTACTCTGAAAAATTGTTAGAATGCTAACATTTTTTTCATTATAGAGAAAACTGTGCATTGCAGTTTTATTTCTTAATGCATCATAGGTATATTTGGCCTAGAACTTGTTTCTCAATGAATATTTATTGTTAATGCAAACCAAATATCCTATCAATAATATGCTAAATAAAATATAGTAATGTCATGTATTTTATGATATTTGAATTTGGGTTTAATGTTTTCTTCATGTTATTATTGCATACTCTTCTCTTGGAAAGACCTTTGTGTTCTCGTTCCATAATTTTCACTTTCTACTTGCATGTAGTGATGTGTCTCACAAAGGCATCTCCATGCAGGTATATAACGCACTTTGATTGTATTTGCACCCCCATTCCCCTCATCTTTCCTCTCCTCTTCCACCCATCAATCCTACCACTGTCTCAGTCTTACTTTTGTTTTCATTTCCTATGTCATTTGAGGTACCTGTGTAGATTCTAGGATATACAAATAAAAAATACAATATTTGTAATATAATTATCTCCAGTTGTACCCATTTTCCTGTAAATTCATTATATTTGAATAAAATGCCATTGTGTGTAAAACGTTTTATTACTGATTTGTTGACAGCTACCTAAGTTGGTTCTGAAAGTGGGAAACTGTAAATAACCATGTAGTAAACATAAATTTACAAACATCTCTGTGATATTTTAACTCAAAGTCCTTTGGATGTGTACTTAGGTGTGATATAGCTGGGTCCTAGGATAGTTCTCTTTGAAAAACATGCAAACTCATTTACATTGTGGCTAGACTAACTTATGTTCCCACCAGCATTGCATAAGTTGTCCCACTTCTAAGAAATTTCACCAGCATTTGTTTATACTTTTCCCTTAATGATAGTCATTCTGACTGGGATAATATGGACTCTTAAAGTTTTAATTTGAAATTCCCCAATGGGCAGTCAAGTTGGACATTTTTCACATTTAGTAGTAATTTGCATTTTTTATTTTGAGAACTCTGTTCATTTCATTGACCCTTTTATTGTATCGATTTTGGGGAAATATTTGGTATTTATATTTTTAGTTTTATATATATGTATTCTAGATATTAATTATCTCTTGGTGTTATAGCTAGCAAAAATTTTCTCTCCTTTTGAGTAAAATTACTTGAGTGAATTTATTCCTTTGCTCTTAAGAAATTTTTTAATTGCATGCAATCTAGTTTGTCAATGCTTGGTTTTACTATCCTAAACTATTGCGGTTCTATTCAGAAAGCTCTGGCTTATGCCTAGATGCTGCAGTATATTCCCTATGCTGTCCTCTATTAGTTTTGGAATTAAGTGTGTTATATAAAGGTCTCTGATTAATTTTGAACTGACTGTGTGTCAAGTGAAGGATAGGGTCCTAGCTTACTTCTTCAAGTGGGTATAGACTTTCCAGCACTTATAAAAGAAGGCATCTTTTCTCTGATAAAGGTTTTTACCATCTGTTAAAATATTTGGTGGCTGCAGTGGTGTGTGCTTACTCCTGGGTCCTTTATTCTAAATCATGGATTTACATTTCTGGTTTTGTTCCAGTGCCACTTTGTTTTATTACTATGGTTCTTGGCTACAGAACGAAATAAGGTTTTGTGATACTTCCTACGTTGTTCCTGTTTGGAGTTGGTGTACATACATTTGGGCTTTGGGGCTTCATATTTTTAGTTTTCAAATTTGGTCAGGGAACCAAAAATATTTAAAAACTTTTTCTTTTACTTAACAAGTTATGAAACTCTGGGTTTGGATATCTCTAATTTTTGTTATTTATTTTATTATTTATTCACTTATTTTTCAGGCTGGGTCTCACCACATAGCCCAGACTAGACTAGAAGATTTGTAAAGAGCCTAGCCTAGTTTTAACTACTGATGTTCCTGCTTCTGCATCCAACATCCTGGGAATGTAAAGTTGCACCCTACCTGGTTCTTTTCCATTTTAGTGTCACTTCCACATAAGGTTTTCTTTGAAAATCAAGTACAGTTTGATTATTAATAGTTTCTGAAGAAGAAATGACTTTCAAAGGCACATTTTATCACAGAGTGGAATCATATTGCCTTCCTGAAAATTACTATAGAGGTGAAATAATGTAAAATATTTAATAATTTCCTACAAATGAACAGCATAATTCTCAAGAGAGTTTTCAGATGAATAACTCAAATACATTCTGCATGTGCACATGAAGTATATACTTATGTTGTTATATGTCAATTATTTCCATTTAGATTGTTGTCTTGATGAGAAGACCAAGACAATGAACGAGAATCTGAAAGGTGAACAACTGCGGGATTTAACTCTCCCCTCAAATGCTTTATGTATTCTATATATTTCAATCAATAATTTTAAAAACCCAATTTGTGTAAAAACTGGGATGGCATGAATTTTTCTTTGACTTTTTCCTTCAATTCGTTATAAAAATGGCTTTTAGGTAAGTAAACACAGAGAGCTCTGTGAAGTTTGCAGGGTTCCCTAATAGTAATGATAGACGCTAACCATAAATTCAAGTCAAATAGAAAAATGCCATCGAACTAATGGATTTTATCTGACAGAGTTCTATACATAGCATTATATCAACATTCACAAAATAAATACTTTACTCTTCAGATTGGGAATGATTAACATGAAAGGTTTTGCTCTCAAGTTTCTAAGACATATTTCTTTGCCAAGAACATCTTAGAAATTAGGACATAGCCCTAATCAATCAAATATTTTAATGAATTTGGTTGTATTATAGCAGATGCTGCAAAAATTGTTCCTAATAATTGCTCTTAATTACTCACCCAGCTCCAATAGAACAGCATTGAAGGGACAGTGCCAGACCTCTGCTTGATTCCCATAGACACCTACCGGCACACATCTGTCGGTTCCTATCCAGAGATGTGACCATCCCACTTCACTTACTTTATTTTGCTTTGTTTTAATTAGCATACAAAATATTAGGCATCATAATGGCATTTTCTTGTGCTATGTTTGATTCTCCTCCTCCCTTCCCGATCTCCCCGCCCCCTTCCCTCCCTCCTATTTTCACATCAGTTGTGTCCTTTTCTCTTTCCCTTTCCCCTCACTTGAATCTCTGTTTATGCTTCCTGGTCTCCTATGCTGTTTTTCAGATTTACTGATACATATTTCAATACATAAATATAAACATAAATGAAGCTGCTTGAGAAGCGATATTTCACAAATTGAAGACATGTATCTTGTTCCTGCCAAAGTATTTTTCAAGTGGGCTACAGAACATCAAATGCCTACTTCATTTTACCATTGACAGCGTTAGAGGGAAGAACTCCTAGGAGCAATCGTTGTCCCATCTCTGAAATTCTATGCCTTGCCTGAACTCAATGACTGGAAAATGTTGAGAGCACTGAACAGCCATAACTTCCTGTAGAGGCTGGGTACAAAAAGAAAGAGAAGTGTTATGCCCCTGTACGTATCAGGTCATGAACACGTGAACCACACATTCATACGGAAAAGGAGCTTCACTTCGATCATCCAGTTACAAACACAGGCTGAAGGAGCAGAATACTGCAGTAGTACTTAAGAGATTGCAGAGGATGCTATGTAGGTGAGGAGCACCGGGGTAATGGAGCAGGATGAAGAAGGTTAGGACGCAGTGAATCCCAGACTCAGGAAGCTGAGCAGCTCAGAGTGTCCTGGAGAGCAAAAGAATGATCTAAAAATAGCCTAAATGAAAGCTACTTGCGCCCAAGGATTAATACAGAGAGATGTATGCACGTGGCTAAATATTCCTACTTCCTATACATGGACAAGGCAAAGGGATATAAAAGAAGAACATCACAAAACGCACTCAGAACTGCATTTGCATTGTGTCTCAATCCTCCTCAAGACTGGAGTAAAAGTGAGCAGTGAAGCTGACAGAGAAGCTGGCACTAGGCAGGGATCTAACAGATAATTTGCCTGAGTGGGAATTTTAATGCTAAAAAGGAAAAACAATAACTATGACCCAAACAATGCTACAACTTAGTCAAAGGACATTTTAAAACTGTTTCCTGCACAGTGCTCTTATAGAGACATGGCAATCTGACAAAGTATTTGTGGAAGAAAAAAATTCATAAAGCTGTATCTCAGTGTTCATCTTGCTGAATTCAACACAGAGAATTATAATAGACAAGAGTCTGAAGTCCACCTAGAGAGTTATATACAGGTAGAAAGGAATCAATCTGCAATTATTCTCTATCATTGGTATTCTCAAGCTCCCACATCTTCATTGACTTGGGACAAATTTTACAATTTGGAGAAATTATCTGGGGATGATGTATTTAAATGATTATAAAACTGTATTAAGAATACAACTGTATTAATTAAATTATCTTTCCAATTTTATATAGACATTTGATCTTCAGTATAATGAGAATTTTTGTATGTGTGTAATAAAATTCAGGTTTGTGAAAATATAAAATATTAAGGATATTTTAGACAGTCACGTGTTTTAATTGTTCATTTATTAAAATGCTTTCATTACACTAATAAATATACAAAACCTATCTCCTCACCTGAGAAAATGTGCATGAATGTGCATATAATAAATTGGAGCCAATTTTTAAAGTAGAATTATTTTTCTTTTTATATATTTTTATTGATCTTTTGTAATTTCAAACAACAGATCTTAATTAAATTTAGACACTCTCCCCAATCCAAGCCTCCCCCACTGAACCTCATGTACTCCACCATACATGTTAAGTCCTATTCATTCAGGCATTTGTACCCAAATGCCCTTCAGTGTAAAGTCATCCACTGGAGCCTAGTCAGTCTATATAGAGATCGTATGTAAGTCATACTCTCCCTCACTCAGGAGCAATCAGTCTCAAATAGTTTTCAGTCTAGTGCTGACCTGCCATCTATTTCTCTCCTCCTCTTTGGGCCCTTGTTTGAGTTGGCATGGGTCCTGTGCTCAATGCCACCATTGACACAAGTTCACTTGTGCAAGCTTCCAGTGACTTGGAAGCCTCTGCTTCCCTGTGTTCATGAACCATCTCTGGTTCTTACAATCTTTCGGCCCCAAAACATGGGGATTTTTCTGAACATATCGTAGAGGATAATATGATCAGATTATCTGATGAAACTATACATTCATGTTTGAATACAAGCATAAATACATGTACATATATGTCCATATATATCTTTTTGATGATATATATTAAATATATTGGCAGCATTATTCCTTGAATATATCCCTTTCCCATGTGTATGACTTGTACAGATGTGAGTATTCAAATCATTATTTTCATTATTTACACACATACTGTTATATACAAGAAGCAAAATACTTTAGCAAGCTATCAGTTTGCAGTCTGTAAAACTCATTTTACTTAGAATTGTATTATGATTAAATTCACGGATATGTAAGATCTTTTTCTCATAAAGCAAAGTGGGGTAGAAACTGATTTTCTTCTCATGCCAAATCTTGTCATTTTGGAGTGTGATTTCCTTCTAGGAGCACAGCATGTATCATTCCTTCTTCCCTTAGTGTGTGCACACTGGAGTGACACCCTGTTAAAGTCAGACTTACTGTATGGCAAATGTAGCTGAAATGCCCATTTAATCTAACTTATTTTAATGCAGTAAATCAATTGGTGTAGGAAATGAATGCATTGCTGCAGAGTGAGATCAATTACACAGTAGTCTATACTGAAGGAAGCATCACTTCAAGCTATCTCTTTACCATCTGCTGTATACTCTAGTTTAAAAAGACCATAATTTATGATCGTGAAAGCAGGTAAGCGAAAAATGACTAAATTGCATACTTATATGCTATATTCAGCTAAACATGCATCTGTTCTTTTTGTCTCTGGAATATTAGATGCTAATTGGGAGATATTATTTCTTCACATATGAGGATAAGTTGAGAGAAATAGAAAATTAAGAATTATTTGTTATCTGATTCACCTTTACAAAATTATGACACTATTACAATTGGGTTTAATTAATACGAAACTTAATAATTGTAACAATTACTTTTATATTTTATATAAATTGCTAAGTATTGAGGAGTTTGCCAAAAAATTACTATTAGAGAAAGACCATTATTTTAATTACATGATATTTAGATTGACTAAAATGAAATTTCTAACATTGAGCCATTTGTCCCTACATAAAGACAGCTTCTTACAGTTCAACCTAGTAAACATGAGGAACTTGAAGACAATTTCAAGTTTAACGAATGACCAAACTACATTAGACAATATGGTAAATGGGATGGTTATACAGTTTATCTCTGATACTTCAGTGTTCATTTGTATTTTTTAACACATTGAACTTACATAATCACTTAGAGGAAACTTGCTCTGTAGAAGAGGGCGAGTTCTTCCCTGTATCTAATTACATTATGTAGTCTCCTTAGAGCCAGACTATTGCTGTTAAGGAACATAGTGACTCACAATATTTGTTTATTAAAGGTAGTGTATGGGACATTTGCCCTCTGCCCTCCAAATTTTCACTAGAAGATTCTGGCAAAGACAGATTAAAGCATAAGATTTTTTTAGTTGCATGGAGGCATTCATGTAGTATGATTTTCCACAGTCTCAAAAGATTCATAAGGTTGATACCTATTTATTCAGAACAGCGGGAAATTTTAAGAATGTGGATAAGTTTTAAATGTTCTAGGAATAATTTTAGGGAGAATCAATAGGCCTGGAAAACATACAGTGGCCATAGACAATGTCGATTTGACTCACAGGGCAGGCAACTATAAACTATTTTCAACTGGCTACAACGAAGACCAGAGTAGAAGACAATGGTGTGTTGGAGACACACAAATGGTCAACAGGCAGAAGAGACTACAGAGTGCTCATCCCTACGTTGAACACCTAGGTTGCACCTTCTCTCAAGGCTTAGGGATCATTGTAGAAGAGGGAGCACGAAGACTATAACTGCCAGAGGTAGTAGATGAATATAAGACAAATGTGCTGTCTGTCCCACAGGGCAGTGGCTTCTATGTACCTACAGTGCTTATGACAACATGCATAGGACCTGTGCCAACCCAAGCCAACAGGGGCCCAGCATGGATAGGGATGGTGACCAGGAAGGCCCAGCCCTAGCTGATGATCTAATGGCAATTGATGGATGCTGGGAGAAGTAGAGAGTCAGTTTTCCTTACTGGTGTTATGCCTGGTAGGTTGACCAGATTCCAAGGCAGGAAATCACAATCAGGAGCACTTTGGAGGCATTAATTGGAATCCACTGGTCTTTAAAAACAAAAACTAAATTGAAAAAATAAATAAACCGGGACAGATAATAATGGAGGATGTGACATTGGTGGAGAGTAGTGAAGAGGGGCTCCAGAGCAGGGCTGGTGACCAAATGTGATCAAAATAGACTGTGTGAAACTAGAATCAATAATAAAATAAAGCAGACGGTGGTGTGTGACTCTTGTCTTCTCGGGTATGCTGGCTGATTTTGCCTCTCTTTTGTGATTAGTAGATGAGATAATAGAGATTTAGGGAGGGGACCAGAGATGCTGCTTCTTCCTTGTTTGGTCTGTACTTTAAGCAGATAAGAAATTTTATTAGAAAGCTGCTACTTGTACCAGAAGCAGAAAGTTGGCAGGCTCTGATTCAGAGCCTGCTTTTGAGATCTTTTAATTTCCTTTTGAACAAATTGCTCAGCATGCAAAGGAAATGTCATATTTTGAGAGATGTCATTCTCTGAGCCACAATAATGGTAGGGAAAAATTTAAAAAGAGGTTATTGAGGCAGGTATAGGCCACAGCAAAGGTGGTTATAGTTGGGAGGAAAATTGAGTCCAAGTCTAATAAAATAAGCAAAAAAAAGCAGGGAAATAAGAGTCAAACAGCAGAGTGTTCAATGTGTGGAAAATGACTAAAAACCAAGCAAACAAACCAAAAACCAAAACCAAACAATCAAACAAAATACAAGAAAAACCATTAAACATAAGAAGGAATTCTTCTAAACCAACCTAAGAGGACTCCTAGAGGATCCTGGTGAAACTGGGCTAGCAAGTTTAATTTTTTTTCATTGTGGTAGATTATGCATTCATAATATAAAGCTCCCCAAGAGTGCCATTGTGAAGGATGAATTCACAAAATTAACTACAGTTCTGTCATTGGGTAGCTTTCTCCATTATCAATCACCACAACTTTTATTACCCAAACTGAAAAATCTGACACACACACACACACACACACACACACACACACACACACACACGCACACAAGCACAGCAACTAACAACAGTCTGAACTTCCAATTCCAGGAGAATCCAACTCCCTCTTCTGACTCTGTGAACATTGCAGGATACAGGTGCACTTACACACACAGGTAATACAATCATACACATAAAATAAAATAATTAAATAAAATATTAAAACACATCATTGCTTGGTGAGTCCTTCTAAATATGGATAATAGAGACATGACCATAAGGACTAAAAGTCAGAATCCAGTGGACAAAGAGATCAGGAGAGCTGGGGTCCAGCTGAACCAAGAAAAGAATCTGTCATGATGCTTCTGTTCTGCAAACTAAGGACCTTGAAAATGGCCATAGAGTAAAAAAAAAAATAGTGGATTCCAGGCATATTGTTTCCATTCTGTGCTGTAATAAGACACCTTGAGATAAAGAACATAGGGGTGAAAAAGTATAGTTGAGCTTATATTTCTGGAAGGATAGAGGCTATCAAGGCATGAAGGCCATGTCATCAGGCAGGTACATCATGGCAGCAGGGCCATGAAGCAGGCCGATCACATCAGGTCCACATTCAAGAAGTAGAGAGAACATCATGTGGGGCCAGGCATTAAAAATGCAAAGCACACCCACGTGATGCTTTTCTTCCAGGAGATTCTACTTACTAAAATTCTGTAACCTTCCCAGACAGCACCATCAGCTTGGACCAAACATTCAAACACATGAGCCTATGGAGAAATTTCGTATTCAAATCATGATACACATAAAATATGGTTTTCAACTGAACAATGAGAATAAGAGGTGGCTAAAATTTTCTGTACAAAAAGTGAATATAATATGGAATATGGCATAAAAACTGGAGAATTTGACAGATGGGAAGAAGAAAATGAGAGTGAATCTGTAAAATGACAGAAGAGAACGAGAAGGGTCAGGGAAAGCTGTGGACAGGGAGGCTTAGCAAGACAGGTTGTAGACGTAAACAGCAAATCAGAGATTGTAAAATCATCTGTGGAACAGTGCTGTAAAAGTTCACCCTTAGTCATGGCAAAATTTCAAAAGAAATATGATCATAAAACTTGAACCAGTATCTGAGCTACACCCGGAAGCTGTTTAACTTATTAGACTATCATTTATCTTGTCCCACTACAACAAATCAATCTCAACTCATTTCTTGCAAAAGCAATAAAGATAAAACATTTGTTTTGTGGATAATGGTTATACAAATAATGAAATATCTAATGTGAAAATTAAAGCTTTAGATTTTCTAAGTTTAAAATTTTGTAAGAAATGACTTATTTAACATTAGGTGACTTGTATTTGCAAATGTGTACATATCTGGCTTCTTGTAAATTAGGTTTATTACTCTATTACAATATTTCTATGATTTATGATGGAGTAAAAATCTAAATTCATTTTATTAAAATAAGTATATGCAATTGTAGATTTTAATGAAATATGTTGGTTATTCCAGAGATAAATAATATAGGAAAAACACACATGGATGATTTATCATCTCTTCAAATAAAGTAGAACACGTGCTCCCTTATCAGCTTCCAGAGTCACACATGGTTAAGTGAAGCTGGCCAGTGTCTGTGGGAAAGTCATAGAAAGATTACTGGTCATTCACTCCAATTTTCAGGGTCACTATTTTTCCAGAAAGGATTCAGTTTTTACCCCATTTTTATCTGTCACTTATGCAGGACTTTTTTTTATTACTTCAGAGTCTGTCTGTATACGAAACCAAGTAAGGCTTAACACTGAAGGCTTTATGATTTAAGAGGAAAAACCTGCATTTATTGGATATAGCGTTTCCCAATCAAAGTTAAATATCCCAAAATATGTTTAGGATCTATAAGTGGGTAAATTAGAGTGCCGAGGAAAGCAGTGGTAATCAGCAGATCTTTCTGGATTGAAAAATTACACTAAATATTATTTCCAAAAGAATTTGCTATGTTTATCTACCTAAAGTTGAAAACATTCTGTTTTTTGATTTAATTAGAGGTTTTTTTTGAATAGAAGAAAGATTCCTGATTGTAATTTTTTCATTAAAAGTATGTCTTAACTAAAAACCAATGACTATGGATTATGTATGCATGAATATACATATATGTGAGCATATATGTGCATGGGTGTTTATAAGCCACTTTACATTTAGCAGTATGTATATATGTATGTAGTAAGTATATTAACTAAAAACCAGTAACTATGGATTATGAGTGTGTGAATATATATATATGTGAGCATATGTGTGCATAAGTGTTTATGTGCCTCTTTAAATTTAGCAGTAGTATATGGCACAGAGTTTTGCTACTACAAAACAGCCACTGTGTTTCTTTGTCCTGTAAGGCATTGTATAAGTGAGGAAGGTGGGGGGATCAAACTCAGCTTTTCTTGATATTCCTCTTATGATCAGTGACTGAAATTCTTGAAACAAGTAACATAATCAATTCCCATCCTCAATAAAACAAAGCAAGCTTGTAGAATGCAGTGAGATTACTGGATATTACTGACAGGATCATGGGTGATTCAAAGGCTGCGGAACCACTCATAAGTATCTGGGAAACTTACCAGCAGCTGCATCACTGAAAAGTCCTAACTGCAGCATGGACCACTCACAAAAAGCCACACCACAGAGGAGTTCCACTGGGCAACCCACAGGCAGGCAGGTACACCACTGAAGACCAATTCCCCACCTAAACTTCCACCTCCTATAGAACCTCATGGAGGAGAGAGGTCTTTTGAGGGTGTCATGAAGGTTTCTGAGCCTCCTGAGCCTTCCTGAGCCCGGAGTACACACACCTTCACAATGGAATAGTAATAGGTATCACAGGCAGGGCTCATGCACACAGAACTGCTCTGATTCAAGATGTTGATGGTCACGTTCAACCAAGAAGAAACATACACAGCCTTAAAATAGCTATGTGACACAGTAGCCTTTATCAGTGAAAGAAAATCCAGAGAAATTGCTAAACCCATTTTTTGTTACAGTGGGTGTGATAAAGGATGGAAAATCACACAAAACAAATGTATTAAGACAAAGAACATGCATAAACTGAGGCAAGGCCTGCTTTTCCCTGTGCCCTTTTGGTACAGAGATGAGGATGCTCAGTCCCTCTGGGTAGGGCGACGGCATGGAACCCTTATTACACTTGTCATTTCTCAAATTTCTTTGGTTTAAAATATTCTATGACCTTGAAAATATTTGGGGTTATATGCCTTAAGCCTCCTCAAGATGTACAGTGTAAAAAATGTATCCTTTGGAAATAGTTGCTGTTTTCTTAATGAGTTTATTATGACTATGGAAAACAGATGCAAAGGTAAGTATTTGTTCCACATAAGGAAATATGGGGCAAAGTGGTATTAAGTGTGAAAGGAAAGAAGCCACATCTCCGGATCATGTTAAAAGTTATGTCCTTTTCTATTTTCTAAAATAAATCTTTGTTATTGGTACATGACCCTATCTCTGGGGAGACAAGTAACAGACATCTGCTCACCCCAGACAGAGGACCAATGATGGACCAACACATGGATACCATCCAAGTCCAATTTGTTGAAACAGTAAGTTTTATGGGGTTACTTACAGGAATATGTGTGAGGGGTTGTTTGTAGTAGAAGAAATAACTCAAAAAATTGTATCCCCAAATCCCACCCCAACATGGGTGATTCTGAGGAAAGCTGGGAACCTGGATCACACTGCACAGCCTGCGTGCAACACAACAGGTTGGTGAGTGTCTTCCACTCAGACCAGCTCAGTTGGTCTATGCCACTTCTAGGAAGTTCAGTTTTTCTGTCTCCTCCAGGCAGCTCTGGTGGTCTGAACCTCTTTTAGGCAGCTCCACTGGCCTCTCCTTCCAGCTTGTCTGGTCTTGACTGGGAGAACCTAATACTGTTTTTCAGCTAAATAGACATAGCTGACTCATAATGACTTATTGTTATACCCACAGATTACTGGACTCTCACCTCATATGTAAAGGTTGTTCTTGCAATAGATGGCGACTAACAGAGACCCCAACTGGTCGACAAGTAAAGAAAAAGAGATTTGGAGAGCTCAGCTCTAAATCATTCACCCACATCACGCCCCTTTGCCCTAAGAATCAGGGATCATTGCAGAAGAGGGGGCAGGAAGATTATAAGACATGGAGCTGGTAGATGAATCTAAGACAACTGTGTTATCTGGATACCACAGGGCACCTGCAGAAATGAACTCACAGTGCTTGTGACAGTATGCACAAGACCTGTACAGTCTCAAGCTAGACAGGGTCCCAGCATGATAGAGGAGGTGGGCAAAAATCCCCAGCCCTAGTTAAGACTCTATTTGTAATTTGTAGATGTTGGGAGAGGGAGAGTTAATTTTCTTTATGGGTACAAACTTCTGGTAGGTTGACCAGACTCCAAGGGATGACCCCACAACCAAGAACAGTTGGAGAACACATATTAGACCCAAAAGGCCTTTTTAAAAAAGACAGAAACATGAAGTCATGGGGGGATATGGGGAAAAGGGTCTCAATGTGATGAAAATATTGTATGAAATTCTTAAATCAGTGAAACTATTCTAAAAAATAAAAGTAATGACATATATCAGCACTGAGAATAGATAAACTGGAGATGGAGGAAGACTGATCATGTAGAACAGAAACCTATGAAAGATAACATTGGATTTCCCTTTTACCCCACATTGGCAAAAAATATTGAAATTCACTTAAAAGAAAAGGAAAGGAGGAATATGTCTGACTCGAGGGAATATGGAATCAGTTTAAGAGGTCAATCATGTATACAAGAGTAGCTATTGCAAACTGCCTGATGTGTGCATCAAGAGTGCACAGGAGAAACTATTTTGGAGACTGACATTTGGAGGTGACCTCCCTGTAATGATTTTAAAGAACCCAACCAAAAATGATTATTGAAAGTTGAAACTGAATGCAGAGAAGACGACTTACCTACACGCAGGCACTACATGCATACACATAAAAGAAAAATAATACAATAAAAATAAAAATAAATCTTTGCATTCTAGCAAACTTGAACATTTATAGATCAGGTACATAACTAGAATGTGAAAAAGGTAATGAAGAATGAATAATGAAGTAGGAATAAAATCAGAGTAGTGGAATATCTCTTAGCCAAAGGGAAAAACATCTTCAAGTAATCAATTGTGTTAATTGCTGCCGACCAAGTGAGATGATGACTGAGAATAGACAATTGTATTTAACAGTGTTCAGGTCATTGGTAACCTTGACAGCTTCAGCTGAGGGAAGAACTAATCCAAGAGTGTGAAGACAGCAATTAGAATGAACTCAAAGTGTCCATAGGAGACATAGGTGTCCTGATAAAGCATTCAGGTATGAACAATTGTTAGCCTCTAAGCCAAGCAGGCAGGTTTAGGGAAAACTCATAATAATATACCTTAAGCATCCTTTTCTTTCTTTCAGTGAAAACATTTGGAGAAAGCAGCTTGCCTGGATGTGTTCTTGTGTGTCATCTTTTGGATGTGAGTTGAGTGCCCCAAGGTATCCCCTTCCGTTGTGTTTAGTTTTCAGTGTGTGCTTTATGACCTTGCATTAAAAACCTCCAGCCTCGTTGATCTTTCCTTAGACATAACACAGCCACACTAAAAACATCTGCATATTCACTTCATTATTGTATCACTAGATAATGACTGATTCTCCCTTGTGTGCTTGCCAAGAGGATCCTAGGAAGAAACAAGGGAGATTTTGTCCTGATTACTTTGGGAGGGAGACCACTATTACATAACAACACTGTAAAAACTCCCATAAACATACTAAACTCAAGCTCTTTGGCTGCTGCCAAATTTCTCTGGTAAGCTGATTCCTCCATTTGGGGGTTATACATTCACTTTCACTCACTGCACCAAAACGGACGTTTTCTGTTCTCCTCTGTGTCTTCTGTTGAATTCTTTTTCTTGGTGAACTAAGACCCCTGACACCCTCAGATCCAATCAGACCAGGAGAGTGAGATAAAAGGAGACAATGGCAGAAGCACTGAGGATACACCGAAATAAGGGAATTGAACTTGGACTATGAAATTTCAGTTGAAAGAAAGGGAGCAGTGGAATGAATTAATCAGCTAAGCAAAAGTGTAAAGTGAGTTTAATTAATGTGTGTTAGTCTCAGAGAGCCAATTAAACTTTGATAACAATACCTAAGAATGAGTAAAGTATAGATTTAGGTAGTACTGGCTGGAGACTAGGAAACTGAGAATGAAGACTGGGGACTTGTGATTATAAGAAATATTAAAAACCAGTCTTTTTGGTCAAACATTCTCAAACTTTGGTTTAGGACAAGGGATTCAAATCTTTTAATTCCCACCACCACCCTGTAAAGCATTTTAATGCAAAAGCCCTGCTCTTTTCCCAGATCTTGATGACCTGGGGCCGCAGAGCCCTTTCCCTTTCCTCCAATATCTTTCCCCTTCTTCATTTCCTTTGTGACGATCTTTTAATACTAGCCAGAGAGAAAGACGATGATATTGGACCCTAGGCAATGGGGAAAAGAAACAGTACTGCATTATAAGTAAAAACCCATGAAAGTGCTTGCACACAGTCTGAATGACACAACATACCCTATTTCAAAAGTAAAAGCTGCCTAGGCGAGTTACATTTGATTTGTCATTGTGTTCTTCATGCAGTATTAGTGGGATATGTGAACGTAAGATTTTATTTCTAACATAGGCGATCACATAGCCAGCGCATGTGTATTATCTATTTACTACTGTATTATATACTAAGTGCCTGCGGGAGAACAGAAGACAAGATTCATAGAGCAAGGAGTTTCACCAAACAGACATGCTATCTCCAAATGTGGTAATGAGGACAACGCGAGCACTCTGGAATGAGAGTTGGGGTCATATTAATGCCATGAGGGAGTGCAGGAACAGGTTTGTTTTCTCCACTTATTAACGAGTTAAGAAGCAGGACATGTTTACACAGCCAAACTTTATTAAGAAAGAATACACTGGAACTGGAGAGATGGCTCAGTAGTTAAGAGCACAGGCTGTTCTCATAGAGGACCTGAGTTCAATTCCCAGCATCTACACAACAGAAAACAACCTTCTGTAACTTCAGGTCCAGGGGATCCGACACCCCCTTCTGACCTCTGCAGGCATTGTTTAACATGGGTGCACTTACATGTGTGTAGGCAAAACACTGATACACATAAGATAAAAATAAAGATTTTAAAAAGAAAACAAAAACACAAACATAGTTCTCTTTAAAGAGGAGGGGCCCCAGACACCAGAAATCCAGTTTCTCCCAGATTGTCTTGAGATTTACTTAGGTGAAGAGTCTTCTTGTCATAGGTCAGCTTTTCTCAGGCCTCCTTTGGATTGGTTTCTATTGGATCAAAGATGGAAGGGCTGATTGGTGTGCAGATTGGCCTGACTGCATGTGCTTAATGCAACCCAGAGAACTGTGCATATCTAGGACCAGCCAACAGATGCACATGTCTTAGACAAGCCAGCAAGAATAGCTCTCTGTTATCTGGTCTTAGGGCAAATCAGAAAGTAGGTGTCCATTTTATTACTCTAGGATATGCTGTGGTGAGACTGCATTGACCCAGGGTTCTTAATCCTGCAGTCTGACTACCAAAATGACAAATGACAAATGACTCCTAATAACTCAATATTTGTAAGATGTTGTTTATAGGTGGCAAAATGACCACTGAGCTGTTTGTAATATCTGTGAACATGAACCTGATGCCGTTGTTCCTTGGATTCTTGTTGTTGTACCAAAAATCTTGTTGCTGTACCCGTTAACAAAAATTCTAACAGAGTAAGATCTACTTTGTTTACAGATTTGGAGAGTTTAGCCCACAGTCCTTGGTTCCATTGATCTGGGCCCCTTGTCACACAAAGCATCATGATGACAGTAGTTTTAGTTCACAACATGGTTTGCAGAAAGCAGAGATGTAGGAACTAGGGATGAAGCATACAATTCAAAGGCATGCCCCTATTAACCATTTGTTTCAGCTAAGCCTGACCTTCTACTCTCTCCACAATCTTCAACCAGCACCATGTGCTGGGGACCAAACATGCAACACAAGAGGGTGCGGGGGACGTTTTATTTTCAAACTGTAACATTCACTAAATACCTCTGTGTCCAACTTTTCTCATCCATAAAATTGGGTTAAATAATACTTAATTCAGTGCATAAGAGGCGTTCAGCACTTATGAAGCTGAATAACTATTAATTATTTTTAATAATATGATTTCTCCAAATGAGTTGAGCTCACAGCGCATGTCAAGACTTCTCCAAATGAGGTGAAGGCAATTAGTGACATTGTAAAGTTCTCAAATTTAAAGTCTTTCTAGCAATATTCAATTGGAACATGAATGATACAATTTCAGAAAGATCTCAATATTTGTTGGATAATGTTAAACATAATAGTCCAGGTCTTTGGATCTCTTCCCATATGTTCTGTCATTGTGGGCTTTCTAGAGTTAAGCTCAGGATAAAATTTGAAAATAGTTATGTTGAAAAGTAAAAATAGTTACAAAATAAACAAAAGGAGCCCTCCATAAAGGACAGACATCAAACTGAAACAACCCGAGGCCTTCTTTGTTACTCTAGTGGTAGCTAGTCTGCATTACATTGCTGTCTCTGCAGTTTCCCAGGCTATTTCATGCAATCATATATCAATATTCTGTGATAGCTAAAGACATTATGCTGCCTCTAGCATGCACTTATTTTTTTCTAAAAAGGAAATGTGTTGTCTTTATAAAGATCAAAGTCTCTTAAATTATATTAAAATATTCTCATTGGTTTTAAAATATGTCAGTATCTTAAATTGCTTATTGTCAAATGAGAGCTTCCAGCTTTAAAAATCCACTGGAGCAGTCTGATTCGAGAAACAATAATTTCCATTTTTATATAATACATTTAAATATATTTTACACTGACATATAAATTATCTTCATGCAAGAAATTTCTTCTCATAATAGTTGCCTAGGGATACCAGATTTTAAGCTAATGATAGAAAGCAAAAACATGTATGGTTTACTATTGCCCTTTTTATTAATTGAAATATTTGAGTTGTTCCTTAAAAAATTTTATTCTCCCAAAGGAATAGAATTATAATAATGAGAACTTCCTTCATAGGGAATTCCAAGCCTCCAGCATAGTTTAAATTAAACCTCAGGACCATGAAATGTAAGACCCTGATTAATATTATTTTGTGGGGCAAAGATGGGGAAGGTACCTAAGGCAAATAGTGTCCTAATCAACCTAGAATCATCACATTAAATCTAGTGCCTAGGAAACCAGGGAACATTCAACCCAGTTTCTGAGGACTACTAAGCTTCCAATAGTAACTCCTGGAATGATTTAATAAACACATGAAGTTCTAGAACACTTTGAGTGAGTAAAACAACCTGAGCAAAGACTCTTCACTTCATTGGCAAAGGTAAATATCAAATTATTAAATTAAATACCTAAGGAAATTGGAAAGCATATGCACAAAAGAGATGGATCTGGGGAGACCCAGTGTGATCGATAGCATGTGTGCTCATAGTCACATATGTATGTGTTTATATATGCATCTGTGTAAATAATTTGAAAGCTTTTTTCATTGTTTAATAGATATATAATTGACACTATTGCTCACATTCCTTAGATCATAAAACATGTACCTTACCGATGTAGTAATTTTCTAGGTTTTAAAATATTTATTTATTATTTGTTATTTATATAATGTGTATGGCTGTTTTGCCTGCATATTTGTAAGTGCACAAGCATCATTAAATGTCCAGGGAGGCCAGAAGAGGTTGTTAGACTCCCTGGAATTGGAGTTACAGATGCTTGTTAGCTGTCATGTGGGTTCTGGGGCCTCTGTAAGAGCAGCCAGTGGTCTTAACTGCTGAGCCAAGTTTCCAGCCCTACTTCTTAGTTCTTGTTTATTGATGGTTGCAAATTTCATACAATATATTTTGATCATATTTAGAACTCTACCCTATCTGCCACTTCCCCTTATTATCCCTTGCCTGGTTAACCTACCCAGAGTCACACCCTCAAAGAAGTCTGTCTGTCCCCTTCCCAGCAACTAACAGTTGCCAATAGTTCTTCAGCTAGAATTGGAGTTTCTTACCGACTTCCCCAAGTCTATGCTGGGATTTTTCTTGCTTAAGCATGGCATCAACACGGGTGTGAGTTCATATGAGTAACTGCTCAGCTGTTTGAAAACTATTTCCTTGTGGTCATCCACTACCTCCAGTTCTTCTAATCTTTCTGGTTCCACAATGATCCCTGAGCCTCGGGAGGCAGAAGCTTGATATAGGTATCCTACTTAGGGATGAGCACTCCACAGTCTCTTACTCTCTGCACCTTCCACAGTACTTTTGATTGCCAAAGGGAAAAAAACTCCAGTGTTAATCTGAACACAGGATTAGCCAGAAGGAAGGAATCAGTGTCGTTCACATGACTATCAGCATTATCATCAATTTTTAAAAGTTGTTTTTATTGAATTTTTGTAGATTTCATACAAAACATCTCAATCAATCTTAATCATATTTATACTCCTGCTCCCACTAATTCCCCCTCATGCACCCCCACTGGATCTTAATCATCTTTACACTCCTGCTCCCACTAGTTCCCCCGCATACCCCCCCACTGGAATCCATACATTCTGTTGCTATTTTAACTATCAGTACCACAGAATCACAGTTTCCTTTTTCTATATTGTAAATAGTCATGTTTTATTGAGTCTGATTTACAAATATTTTATAGTTTTAAATTATCTCCATATTACTTGGTCACCTTTCAGACCAGGCTGGCCTCGAATTCACAGAGCTCTGCCTCCCAAGTGCTGAGATTAAAGGAATTTACCACTACACACAGAATAATTAATTAATTCTTTATTTATTTCCATGAAAATAATTTCAGAGATATAGTTTAAATTTCAACAATACTAATGAGAAGGAAATATTCTCTGGATCTCCAAACCTAACCCATAAATCCTATTTTTAGAGACAGTGGTCAACTATTCCAGATATTTCCTCTAATAGTTGGCTTGTGTTTCTAAATAATTTCCATTTAGACTAATCTACCTTTGCCAGTTGGGAATCGTATGCTATCTTTAGATCACTTTTCATTTTTCTTCTATAATCCCTCAATAGATTTGTAGCATATTAATTTGTTAAATTAATTATATTTGCAGTTTAGAATTAAGAAAATGATTTGTTTTCCTTATAGAGCCATTGGCTGGGGCATGAATTAGCCACTGCATTTTTTTCTGTGTACTTGAATTAGTATTGTGTATTATCATACAGTCAGTGTTGTAAACACTTTAACCCCAAAAGAACCACTTCCTAGCTCTGCTTCCTGCCTTTCCTATAGAATAAATTTGTCATACATCTTTTCCAAGCATTTTCTGAGTTGGATTAATTGTTTTAAAAATAACTTTTCTTAGACTTTGTCTTATTCAATCTTATTTTCTAATTAGTTCCTTTAATGCTTCTATGGTACAAATATATTCTGAGGTTTTGAAAGTCTGGAAATTATTTTGTTTAATACTCATCCTTGAGTGACAACATGGCAAGGCATTCTGTACCTGTCTTTTAGTGTGTCCTACAGATACAGAGAAAACTGATGCCAAACTGATTTCTGTGGTCTTGGAAGAATTATATTTTGGGGATTTTGGAAATTTTATTTCTGTTTTGAAATTGGAATTTCATGACACATTCCAGTATGTTTATTATATTATTGAAATTTGAATAATTTGTGTTTCTGTAGCTAAAAACTTTTGTTGGATGTGGTAGGATCTGAATTGATCCACTATTATGTTAGTTGACCTTTCTTTTACGTACACAGCCTTAAGCAACTGGCTAAGGAAAACTCATACATCACAGATAGTGAGTCACTGCAACTGGGGAAGCATAGAAGGAAAATGAGGTTTTCTTTTAGGTATTGTTCTAGTTACTTTTTCTGTTGCTCTGATAAAACACCATGACCGAATCCAACTGGGGCAGTACAGAGTTTGTTGCATCTGACACTTCCAAGTGATAGTCTATCACTGAGAAAAGTCAGGGAAAATTTCAGGGCAGGAACCTGGGTGCAAGAAAGTGAAACACAGACCTCTGCAGAATGACTTGTCCCTCTGGTCTGTGCTTAGTCTCCATTTTTGTATAACCCAAGACATCCTGCAGGGGTTTGGGGAGTTGCAAAACTCACAGTGGACTGGGCCTTCCTATACCAATCTCAATAATCAAGAAAATGTCTCACAGGCATGCTCACAGGCCAGTTTATTAGAGGAAATTACCCAGTTGAGGTTCCCAGTTTGCAGGTGTGTCAAGTTGACAATGGTAGCCAGTAATGACCGGGATAAATAAGAAAAGATTCCTGGCCAGGATTACAGTCAGATACCATTAGTGATCTCCAGTGTGGACAGAGAGAAAAGACTTTCTCTTCCATATCCCATGATAAACAAAGGAGTATTACTCTGTTAGAACTGATGCTGAACATAATGATAATTATCCACTCCTGAGGACCTACTGCCTCATCACACTATGCTGGTTCAGAGTGAGTCTGCATCAGGGAAATGGAGAGCAGTTCAACAACTTTAGCAAAAGCAAAGTTATATGAGATTCCGTTAGTGAACCACCGGGAAGAAACATAGTCATATGGGGAGAGTCTTTGATGTAGTGAGTGAGAAGTCTCGAAGTTGTTAGTGTGACACTAGCACCAGAAGCAACATTTCCTGGGCACCTATCCCTTCCTTGGATCATGCACTAAACATAAGGCAGTCTCTCCGTCGATTGCTAGAGAAGTATGAAGCAAGAACTGAGCCTGTAGCCTGATGAACAGCTATCCCAAAGAACACCACCTCACAATACCACAATATATTGTTCCATATGTTATGTCTTCATAAAAAAATTTAAAATATTCCAAAAATGCCATAAAAACCATCAGTCCATATCAAAGGCGAGTGGAGTTTGAATCTGAACTTACTGTTGTCTGACCATAGGACAGTGACTATAGATCAGGTGTTTGGACCTGTCACAGCTCTAGGAAGGGGCTTTCAAGAAAAGCTACCTTCTTGGGGCAACACAAATTCATGCTGAACAATACACTAGCAGCAGATGTATAAAAAATGTAGGATTGGCGTAATCTCTAGTGCTAAAATAATGTCAACATAACAAACATGTATGCAGGACAAACACCAACTATAGGCCCAGATAAAATTTTAGAAATTCTAGAGATGCAGACACAAAATAAACCACCATCATAAGCCTGAAAATCATAATCTCTCAACTCACATAGTTGATCATGCACTAACAAACAGCAAGAACTTTCTGGAAACCATGGCCTTACCTAATGAATAAAATAAACTATCAAAAATCAACAATATGGCAATAGATATATAAAAACACTGGACAAATAATTTACAAGAGTTGTTCTAAGGAAAATTCAGTTGCCCTTAAAAAAACAAATCAGCACTAAAACAAAATCAGTATTAAAAAATCAATTCAATGCTCTATCACATAAATTTAACAGAGAAAGAAGTAATTAAATTAAAATCGAACAGAAATACTCCTGGTGAAAATACACTAAACAAATATGCTTCAATAATAGAACACATGAAACAGAAGGAAGGATCATGAGCTCAAAGCCAGACAACTTGAAGATACACAAACAGAGGAGGAAGAAAATGAAAATAACGAAGAGGAATGAGGACGGTCCACAGAAACTTGGATCTAGCAATAAAACAGGATATATTTGTCCTGGGATGGAGCATACTGGTAGACTGCTTTCCTAGTTTGTTGAAATACTTGAGTTGCTCAGCACAAGCACACACACACACACACACACACACACACACACACACACATACACGAAAATGTTTGGGTTATCAAGTTCAAAAGACTTGAGAATGCTAACAGGGTAGAAAGCTTATAAGAAGAGATAATAGAGACTTCACAAAGCTAGAGAATACAAATAACTACAAACAGGAAGGCTCAAAGCACATTCAGCTCAAGCACATCTATTTGAAAGATGTCATTTTCAAGCTATTGAAAAGAAATGACTCTCAGAATGTGAACAAATTAACACACAGTTTTACAGTTGAAAGGAGGTGGGATGGGTGGGGCGAGCTACCCATGGTGCTGAAGGGAAAACAAGAGCACGGTCAACTGGGACTGTTCATGTCTCACTGCTGTAGCAAATTCTTTAGACGGAAGATCGCCTTACAAAGAGGAGGCTTATTTGGCACTCAGTTTTCAGATATTTCAGTTTGTCATTGATTGGTTCTGTGGTATCACAGCATAGTGGACATACATAATGGAACGAAACCTCTTACCTCATAACTGAAATTACAAGAGGAAATGGAAAGGACTAGAATTCATTAAATCCCTTCAAGACTACTTACTCCTCAAAATTCTGAAAGTTCCCAATATGGTCCAACTTTGCTATGTCCCAATACGCAATCCCACCATGCTGGGAACCAATTCTTTAACACCCAGACCTATGAAAATACTTATAATTCAAACCATGGCATCCCAAACACTACAATGGTTCATCTTCTCCTTATAATGCAAATGTACTTAGTCCATCTATAATGGTACCCAGATGAGTTTTTATTTTTAATTTGTTTCTTTTTTCCTTTGTTTTTAGAATTTATTTTATTGAATTTTTGTGTATTTCATACAGTACGTCCTAATCATATTAGCTCTCCCTTCCCCATCTGCACCCGGCCCCGTCGCCCACCCACAGGATTTCACTCACTTTGTCCTGTATGTTAAAGTCTATCAAGTCAAGTTTGTGTACCCTGATGTCCCATGGTGTGAGCTCATCCTTTGGATGCTGTTCAGCCTTTCTAGCATTACTCCCTTAAAGAAGATCAACTCTCCTTTACCCAGAAGTGGTCAGTTGCTGATCATTCCTTGGCAAAGTTGTGGCCACCTGTCCATTTCCCAAGCTCTGCACTGTTTTTGGTCTGATTCAGTTTTCATGGGTCTTGTGCATGTTGCCCCCATTTTTGTGAGCTGCTAAGGGAGAAAGTCATTAAATTGTCCACCACAACTTTAAAGCATAATAACCACAATAATAACCACCACAGCAAACTACATTGGTTCAGTAGTGACATTTTCTTCTTGAGGGTAATCAGCAACTACGTAACTGGGCTTACAATCTGCTCAACAGAAGGGAACTCATGTGTGGCACTGTAAACGAGCCAAATAAACATGGATGGAGAGGTAACAGATCTTAGAGAAAACCTCAAGGCTGTCACATCCCTAGAACAATGCAATATCCTAATATATGCTAAATATGGATCCTTATATTTATAGACAATTAAGCCAATCACCACTCATCAATGAGACTCCTTTCACAACAGAAGACTATTACAGAGTTCCACAACTGGTCACACATAGAGAATAAGTATCTATCGGATGCCTAGCCCAAAGTGACACATCTACAATGAACCTCTACACTTAAAGCTCATGTAACATGATGGAGGAGGGTCTTGAGAGAAGACTAATGCATCTTTCAAAAGCTCCTCCATGCAACAGAGGGCCATGAACACAAAAGGCCACAAATAGCAAAAGTGTAGAGAATAAAAGCCTGCATAGTGTGGGTCCCTTGAAAGGACTCCTTTATTAAGCTTTGCCGACCCAGGGCTCTGGGAGCATTGTGGAAGAAGGGGTGATAGACTGTAAGAACCAGGAGAGGAGATATATGACCATAAGGAAACAGTCTCACAGGAACCTGGGACTTGCTCACATGAACCTACAACGGTGCTCAAACTCTTAACTCTTCTAGCATTGCTCAGCTCCAATGTTCAATGCCTAGTCCTCTGTGAGACCCAAGGCAACTAAACTGTTAGCTTCTGAAAAAGAACAAAAACGTTACATACTTCTGAGATACAATAGTAGGTCAGGCACAAGATAGGCGTTTCTATAACAAAAGGAAGTAGTCTTTAAGGGATTGGACCAAAACAGAACCAAAGCCCAGGTAAGCAAACATTAAAACTGCATGTCAAAGCCTGGCTTCTGGGCCACCTTGTAACAGTGGGCTGTGGTCCCTGCAAGGGGTTTGTGTCCCTTGGGCTTTACTGGTTTCAGCCCACACTGCTCCTCCGAAGCTGGTGCTCTGTGCTGCCTTCAGTTTCCTCTGCACATGTTACACGTTGCTCCATCTCTCTCTTCTGGAGTCTCCATTGCAGCTCTGACTCCACTCTGCCAACTTTTTCCTGAAGACCAACCTCAGCTAGCTTCAAATTTTCCTTCCACAGCTTTCTCACCTCTCTCAGCATTCAAAGAACAAAGGAAATAAGGCTTCACTTTGGATTAGACTTTGGCTTAAGAAAGTGTTGTAGAGGAATTGGTCACCTCTTCAGACCTGTAGTCCTTACTTTAATTCAGAGAGAGGGTTATTCACTGTGGTTTTATTTTGCTGTTCACATCAGTAGTGCTTTTAATTTCTTTCCCAACCCTATCTATGTGCTTTCCTCACCAAGCTGCATCATCAACTTTTGATTATAAGTGATAGAGTTGAGAACCCCCCCAAACTTGAGACATTTATACATCATTGTATTGATATTAATTGACATCATTTTAATAGAATTGTGTCTCAAGGAATGGAGTAGCCCATGGAGAAGGAAAGAAACTGGGGAACAGTCAGTTGAGCAAGCCTAAACATACATGGAATAAGATCACCATCCTACGAGGCCTGGGTGATAATGTTCCCAAAAAACTATAGTTGTAGCCTGAAGAACAACTACACAGAGCTAACCACAGTGAAGTAGTGATAATGGCAAATTATAAATATTGCAGAAGTTATCAAAGTCACACAGAGAAACAATGGGAGCATACATTGTCAGAAAATGGTGATGTGGTGATGATGTGTTTGCCTGACATGGGTGCAACCATGCTTCAGTTTTCAAGCAATGAGAAAAATAAAGAAAACATGAAGGGGAGAAGAAAAATATATACGAATTCCAATGACAAAGCGCAGCAAAAATAATGTTTATCTTTGATTTCCTCCCCTTCTCCCCAGTATTAAGTAAACAAAAAGTCCTGATATGTTAGACATTTTTAAACATGTCAAAATGTAAGTTGCCACTCATAGACACTAAAGAGTGTACCACACTTGATCTTAACCAAAAGGCCAAGAAGCAATTATACCTAAATGTTGTGATGACAGAATTTTGGGGAAGGAAATCATATTTACAATGGAGATACTGCTCCTGAGGCTATTGCTAAAAAATCTTGTTAGATGAGTTTTGGATATTCACTTACGAATATGTCCAAAGAGTGATAACTTCAGAAAATAAAAGAAGGATTAATTGTAAGTAACTATGTAATAAGCCGAATCTTCTCTAATATCGGTTAAGTAGGAAATATCTTTGAGTAGATGTTTGTCTCTCAATGAGTTAAAGTCTTTCAAGTTTCGTTCATATTAAGAACCAGGCCAGGTGTGGTGGTGCACGCCTTTAATCCCAGCACTTGTGAGGCAGAGGCAAATAAATTTCTGTGAGTTCAAGGCCAGACTGGTCTACACAGAGAGTTCCAGGCCAGCTGGGGCTACAGGGAGACCCTGTCTCAAAAACAAACAAATAAATGAATGAGCAAACAGAATTGAATTCATATTAAGAACCAATTGTCTCATTATCTGTAATTTCACTGGAATTAAATGCTGTACCATTTAAGTAAAAATCCTGTAAATTGAGAAGACTTTCTATAGCTTGTTTCTTCTAAAACAAACATCTATAAAATAATTAACAGGCTCTTATTTGGTTTAGATACAAATCAAAATATCCAATTATATTTTTAAAGAAGAATAGAATCTCTATAATCTTAAATGTTTAAGGAAATCCTGGCACATTCATGGATTTGCTCTTCACAGAGAAGTCTAAAATTCCATACTGACTTTCAATTATACTTGGAAATAACTTGAATATTTGTTCTATTATGTTAATGAGAGAATCAACTAAAGAAGAGAAAGAAGCTAAAATTTTGATCTTGTTTTTCTTAAGGCACAAAATGAGTGATGTACAATTTATATCAAAATGCACGATTCATACAAATATGTTCAGTAAGGCTAGAAACATACACTGTCACTTCTGTGAAATGGTCTTCACGACTCACCCGTGTATGTAACACGGTGAAGAAGCATGGAGAAGAGAACTCACAGCACTGACTCTACAGCTCCTTTGCACCCAGTCCTTCAAGTGTCTGGTTTTGCATTCACGTTAATTTAAAGATTTCTTTTCATTCTACTTAGATGTGTGTGTGTATCTATATTGGGGTATGTGGATACGTGTGTGGGTACCTATGGAGGCCAGAACAGGAGGTCTTATCTCTTGGAGCTTGAGTTACAAATGGTTGTGAGCTACCTGCTATGGGTGCTGAGAACTAAAATCTGGCCCTCTGAAAGAGCAGCAAGCCTCCAGGGAACACCAAGCATTCCTAACTGCTGAGCTGTCTTTCCAGCACCCATATTAACTAAGAAGTTAACCTAGTGAACCTCAGCTTGTGTTTGTGTGCATTATACATATTTTCCATAGAAATTTTACATGCATTTTTCTTTACTACTAATTGACTCTTATGGATAATTTACTAAATATTAATTTAATAATAAATATATTGGTGCTGGTAAAAGTAATTTTTTAAATATTTCATGTCAGCCCACCCCTCTCTGGTGTGGATCATTTTGGTGATCTACTGGGTGCCAGGATTTCTTTTGATAGGTTTATGGAATGGATCAATGTGGATAACCATAGAGAAACAGCTGGGAACCATCAGAAGAAAGCGCATAGTGTGACTGCTTCTTCTTCCACGGCTACTGTATGCATTTATATGCTTTATTTCTGCTCACTTGACTGCAGTCACCAAACAGAAAGGAGGAAGCTTTTCTCCTACAATTCCTTTCATGGTCAGGAGAGTATTTTCATATTCTTTCTGATAGTGGTGATCATTGTATGTCATTTCACCAAAATTTAGAAGTGATTGTTTCTTAAAGACATTCACAATCACTTATCTTCTATTTTTCTTTGTAGCTTCCACTTAAGAATACACCTATCACATTGATGTCGTGTTTAAAATACAGTTTTCACATTTGGATACAAAGCACCTGAGTGAACAGTACTCAGTATGTATGGCAGAGCCGAGAGGGTCTGGTGAGGGGATGGGGGGAAGCCATAGATGGGGGAGGGGGCCTTGATTTGAGTGGGAAATTTAAAAAGCTCAATAAAAAATAAATAAAATAAAAGCTAAAAATACAGTTTTTATTTTATTTTATTATTATTTTTCTGCTGTGGGTAGCAGTAACTGCAGAGTCTTATAACTGGCAAAAATGATAAGTGACTGCTGAAGGCCTAGCAATGAGGAATTGAATCTGAAACTATATCAATGAACTGTTTCTACATCCATCTGTTTTGCAAACCAAATGAGCAGGCATCATATTATAACATCATGACTTGTATACTGGGAAAATAGTATTTCAGTGAATTATGTGGCTCTTCCAAAGTCTGTCTTACTGTGCTAACCGATAAAAAAACATGGCACAACTTTGGTTACCTGCATAAGGTTAGACCCATCAACATCTTGTGATGGAGGAGGGAAGAAACTCACAAGGCAACATGCCTCCTTGAGGAAATGTTTTTCTTTTTCCAAAATTCCCAATGTGGAAAATATTTCAACATCATTTTTAATGTTTATCTAGTCTACATATTTTTTGGATCTCAATATACTTTTAAAATATTAAGCAGGAGCCAGGGAGATGGTTTAACGGGTTAGATGTGCTCGAGCTCAAATCTGATGACCTAATTTAGATCCTCAGTTTAAGGAGAGAACTCACTCCCTGAATTTTCCCATTCGCCCCACATACACATCATGGCACACCCACACCAGAACTAACATACACATAAAAATTAATAATAAATAAAATTCATAAAAATATTATGTAATAAGGTAAAACTGAATCCACACTACTAAATAATAAAGCCAGATTTCCCACAATCTGTTGTTCAAGATAAGAACACAGGAGGAAAACTCTTCACTCTAATGATGAAAATTTAAAACACAAATGTTGGGGGCTTGAGAGATAGCTCAGCAGTTAAGAACACTGGCTGTTCTTGCACCAGACCTGGATTCGAATCCCAGCACCCACATGGCAGCTAACAACTGTCTGTAACTCCAGTCCCAGGGGATCTGACAGGCTCTTTTGACCTCCACAGGCATTGCACGACATGGGTGCACTTATCTACCTGCAGGTATAACACTCATACACATAAAATTAAAATAATAAATAAGATATTTTAAAACACAAAGGTTGTTTAAAGAAGAATTTAAAGCAAACTATGGTAATATTTACTCAAAAAAGATTTAAAAATGGACCAGCTGAATGCTATTATAAAACATACACAAAGTTTCAAAAGTAATGTGAACTTGTTGACAATGGCTAAATTAATTTATCTAATCTTGCCTCATCTTAAATTGTTCAATTAAATAATTTGAATGAAAGAACCAGCCTCTATTCAATAATGAGCTGTTGAAGGTAAGCTGGGATGCTTAGAGAAATAGCTTTCTTGACATCATTTCCAATAGTCATTGAAAATGTAGCTTTGTTTAAGAAGAGAAGCTGCTCCCTGCGATCAATGCCCTAAGAGATGAAACTGTCACAAGGTTAAATGGATCCATAATCATATCAGAAGTAATTATACTATCCTAATGACTTTTTTCCAAGTAATTTCTCCCAATAGCAAGTAAAATTTAGGGTCATGAAAGAAAAATAATAAGTTCACAAGTGCATAATTTGCATTGGTTGATGTGAGCTATGCTAGGTGAAGGGCAATACAAGCAGAGAACATCATCGTTCTTTGGACATGCAGGTGACACACAACAATGAGAACAAGTGCAACACCAGTGTGTGGATGACACAAATGAGACAAATGAACAGCAGCATCTCACTAGGAGCACAGTCTTTTAAAACTCTTCTCTGGTTTCTCTGTAGCTGAGAAATTCACTTTACAAACCTGTTCATTCTTCAGGCAATTTTGCTGTTACTTCCTGCTAGAGTATCTGTCCTGTGAGGATTCTCTTACCTAGATAACCAGCTGTTTGGATTCTACAAACATAGAGGTGGATATACTGTCAACTTTATGAAATAGAATCATGTTAAATCATAATAGAATACATGGGGTAACCCCTAATAATAGTTGATCAACACACATGCTCGCAGTGGGATTGTGGAGTTAAGAATGGATATAATGTCCATAATACATTAAATATAAACTATTTTAATAATAATTTGCTAAATCTAAGCTCTGTAATGCTGTGACTGCATAACTGTCCTTCTACTCCATTTGGGAATTTAGATACTAAAATTTTTAATGAGAATAAATTCAGAAGCCTAAAGAGAAACATCTCAGTCCCATAAAGACCATCATATTGTGATTTGTAACTCCTTTCCTTAGTTTGATTTCATCTTGCCATCAGTAGCAATGCTTCAAATTCTGGCTGAAACTTTTATTTGCTCTAAAGTAATAAATATGAGGCTGGAGAGATAGCTCAAGGGCAAGAGTGCTTGTCATGAAAGCATGACAACACTGATTTCAGATTCCCAGACTGCATGCATGTGCTAGGTGTGGCCTGTATCCCATGCTGAGAGGACGGGGACAGCAGGCTCACTGGGGCTTGCTGGACAGCTAGCTTAGCCAAAAAGTGGCAAGTTCCAGGTTCAGTGAGAGACCCTGTCTCCAAACAAGGCAGATAAGAACAGAAGAGGAAATCTATCTTCTCCGGCCACCAAATGCACATGGACAAGCACACCCACAAGCACAAATACATGCATGCACCACACACACACACACACACACACACACAAAAAAAAGAAAATGATAATAGTAAATGTCTATATGATACTAGATTCTGGGAAACAAATTTCTTTTAACTTCAAAAGGCCTGACCATACTGAGTGAGTTTTCCTAAAACACTGAGTATGTATAGACCATTTTAAATAATTTTTAATTCTGTTTGAGTATTTACCTCAAAGTAAGTGGCATAATAATTTTAGTTGAGAAGAATGCATTATTTTCCCCAACATTACGGATTCAAAATTTGTTGTGCTGGATAGCTTTAGTGTCAACTTGACACACCTGGGTTGAGGGAGCTTTGACTGGGGAATTTCCTCTATAGGACTGGCCTGTGGCCATGTCTGAGGGGCATTTTCTTGATGAGTGATATGGGAGGGCCCAGCCCACTGTGGGTGGTGCTACCACTGGACAGGTGGGCCTGTGTTGCATAAGAAAGCAGGCCGAGCAGGGGCCAGGGAGCAAGTCAGTAAGCAGCATTCCTCCATGGTCTCTGCTCCAGCTCCTGCTTCCAGGTTCCTGCCCTGAGTTCCTACCTTGGGCTCCCTGATGAACTGTGACCTGAGAGATGTAAGCTGAATAAACCCTTTCCTCCCCAAGTTGGTAGTGGTCAGAGTGTTTTGTCACAGCAATGGAGAAACAAACTAGGACATTTGTGTTCACCACTGTGGCTACACTTGGAGATATGGAATGATTTTGGTTAGTCGATACATACATGAAATATGCATCAAGAAAGATTGCTGTCAGAGTACATGCTTGCTTTCTGTGCCAGGAAAAGACCACCTGAATGCATGAGGAGCAGATGGCAATATGTGAGCCTGGGAAGAATCTTCCCAGAAACCTGACTGGCCATCACCTTGAATTTAGACATCCCAACCTCTGGGCTTGTGAAAAATATCATATTGGTGTTCAATATTGGTGTGGAATTGCATTATAGCAGTCTGAGTAGACTAAGACAGATGATAAAAGAGAACTTCCTTTGAAATAAGAATTCTGTATTCTCTCAGGAGTAAAGACATAAGACAGGTCTTGGGAACATGAGCCGAATTTCCTGTAAAGGAGGCTACACTGATAGGATTCTAAACCATACTATTCTAATATGTTGAAGGCCATCAAGAAGAATCATAGAGCTCATCTAGTAGGGAGAGGCCTATGTGGGACATTCTAAAATCATTATAAGGATATCAGATTTCATTTCAATGGGATGAAACTGCTGGAATATTTGAGCAAAATAAAGGCATGAAATAATTTGTGTATTTGTGAAGTTACTATAGCAGTCATATGATGGGCAGATTCAGGCAGGCTGATAAAGGATCTGCAAGGGCAATTCATAAGCCACCTGAATGAGTGCTCCATTTGGCCAAACTGAAGAGGAAATAAAATATTATTGTAAAATAAAGTTGAGATTCACAGTAGACAGTAGTGGTGCTCTAAATTAATAAGACACTCTTAGTATGTTTTAAAAAATCTAATGTACCAAGTTTACATTCATTACTTTGTTCAATACTAGAGTAGAACTCTCTCTCTCTCTCTCTCTCTCTCACTTTTAAACTTTTATTAAAAGTACACTGGTATATAGAAAGACATAAATAATTGTGCATTCTGTCTGCAGAGATGCCATAAATACAACATGGTATTGTTATTGAGATAACATGGCCCTACTAGACACAGTATCTTAGGTTCCTGCTCTGTAATAATCAGTTCCTGACTTAGAAATAGTAATAGAAAAAAAACTTCCTCTTCATGAACTTAAAAAAAGCATCAGGACATGAAAATGTTAGTAGTAAATGGAAAAGAAGAGGTTGAAACTTTAAATAATGAAAAGTTAAAGTGAATTTTATCCTTTAATAAGATATGATTTCTAAAAGTATCAGTTTATAAATGAAAGAAAAAAGAATAGCCACTAGCTTTTCTGGAATTCATTTGAGGATGATGAGATTGCTATAGACCTAAGATTATAAGATCTATATTCATTTGGAAGTAAATAAATAATGGGAAATAGGTAATGACACGATTAAACAATGAAAAATATCTTGTATAATTGAATATAGATTTAATATTTCAATGGAAAAGGAAGACAGATGGCATTATTAAAATAATTTAAAAAATAAATAGATTTCCAAAATGAGGGTATATTTTATACAAACACACAAGAAGAGAAAGCTCTTTGCGAAAGGAGGCTGGGGAATTATAGATAGGAATCCATGGCAGAAACTTTCTACTAAAAATATTGTTCTGTGATAATGATTAAATGTACTTATGACCTCTCTTTTCACATCCATATAAGAGTAGATGTTCAATTGGTCCTTGACATGCTCCTGTTTTTGACCAAGATGCTAGGATATGATGCAGCAACATGTTTGCACTGAGAGCTTAATGTTTTATGTTATCAGATTCACTAGGTATATACACATCATGAGGACTCCACATAAGCACTGAGGAGGCAGGCCCTGGTCCTCCAAAATCATGCCCCAGTACTATCTAAAGCATACTTGTTTTCCATTCAAAGTTTATAGAAGTTTTAAATAACAAATGAATTAATAAAAGTAAAAAAGAATATATTACATGAAAGATCCATACATTAATCTGATAGCAGATGTTTCCAGGTGACTTATTCGTTCCTTGCCATGTGTATTTTAGACAGATGATGAGCATAGATATGTTCTTCTTGGTCTTCTTTAATGTGGGGATGTCATTGCTTGATAATTTATATTTCTATTTTAAATAGTATGTGTTTGGTATTTAGGTCTCTTCACAGATATGAAAACAGTCCTCACTGATCTGAAGAATAAAGGAGAAATACTGATGTCAGCATCTCCACGAATTGTTGCAAAAACTTAAGATTTCTGTTAACATGTGCAAATTGCTTTATGCAATAATTTTGTTATATTAATATGAGGGTTTGTACAACTCACATAGTTGATATTAAGTATTCCAAAATGCACCTGAAAGCTACAAGAAACTTATAAGCTGCCCAATATGAAGTCAACCTTACATTGTTATGGGAAATTTGAGGACCCTTCATGATTGCCAGATGATACAAGAGAAATTGGGGTCAACTCTTAGGGTTCTTTACATCATTAATAAAATAATTTAGTGATGGTTTCAAATAGGAGCTTAAGGACAATTTATTAGAGTTTAAAAGAGAAATCTTCAAGGTAGATGAGCTGCCTGGAGGGGATGGATATAAGAGAGAAGGAGAAGAAAGAAAAGACTCTTTAAGTTGGCATGGAGGTGAGACGTGGCAGATTAGCTGCCACGTGGCAGGAGTACAGCTGTAGAGACAGAGTTAGGAAATCCAGATTGATGAGAAATACCTAAGTTTTAGGGAAATCATGCTTAGAAAAGAGAGAATAATAGATCTTTATGTTTTCCTGAATTCTTCAGAAAAACAGGAAGATGTACAATGCTATATGGTTGCTGTGTGTTAAGCTATTGCATTAGGGGTATGAATTCTGGGCAAGAAATAATACATTATCTTATTAAAGCACTAAATAGTCTGCCTATCCATTTACCATGGCTTAAGGTTAACACGCAAGTCTAGGATGATTACTTAGGCCAGGCAAATGACCAGCTCAACTAGAATGTTAAGTCTTTACCCAGGCTAGAAAGTATATTCCCTTGACCAAAGGGAGTTTTCTTTTTTAGCTAGCCCTTGTAACTAGTGTAACAATATCGTGATTAGCTTTTTTCTGAGAATAATTTTTGCAAATCAGGTAAATTTGATATTTGCTGACATTAAAGGTGTTGACAAAAGGTACAAAATTTCTAAAACTTAATACAGTTTATTGCTTTAAATATTGTTGCATTATCTTTTACTGGAGAGACATGAATGAATGTCCATCCCTCCATATGTTATCAATGACAGACCACAGTATGATTTCAATTTAAGTCCAATTGGGTGAGACCAAAGAGATTATTGGGCTTTCTCTCAAAAGTATAGGTGAGGGGCTATCAGCAAAGTGGAAGGATACAAATCAATTTTCAAAAATCAGTAGCCTACATATATACCAATAACAAGCAATCAGAGAAAGAGTTCATGGAAACACTCCCATTCACAATAGCCTCAAAAAATATCTAGGCATTAAACCTAACCAAAGACATTAAAGACCTCTACAGTGAAAACTTTGAAAAAAAAAAAAAGAGATTGAGGAGGACACAAGGAGCATGAAAGAACTTGCACGCTCACAGATTGGTAGAACTGAAATTGTGAAAATGACCATCCTACCAATAACAATGAATAGATTCAATGAAATCCCAATCAAAAGCCTCATGATGTTGATTGCAAAAATAGAAAAAAGATTACAAAATTTGTATGGCATCACAAAAGTCCCCAGTTAGTCAAAGCATTTATGAGTACAAAGAACAATGCTGGAAGGATTGCCATACCAGATCTCAAACTATAATGCAGAGCTATAGTCATAAAAACAACATGGTATGGGCACAAAAACAGATGTATAAATCAATGGAACAAAATAGAAGACCCAAGCATGAGTGCATATAATTGAAGTCACCTGGTGTTTGACAAAGGTGCCAAGAACACACAATGGAGGAAAGACAGTGTCTTCAACAAATGGTGCTGGCAAAAGTGGATCTGTGCCTGTAGAAGAATGAAGCTAGACCCATATTTTCACCTTGAACAAAAGTCAACTCCAAATGGAACAAAACTCAATGTGAAACCTGAAACTCTGAAACTTTTAGAAGAAAACATAGGCAGTACCCTGCAAGAGAAAGGTACAGGAAATGACTTTCTAAATTCAACATCAGTCACTCAGAAATTAGACATAACAATGAACAAATAGGACCTTATTAAACTATAAAAACATATTACACAAAGAAAACAACCAATTGAGTCAAGAGGAAGTCCACAGAGTGGGAGAAAATCTTTACCAGCTATACATCTGACAGGGGACTAATATCCACAATACACAAAGAACTCAAAAAACAAAGAAGCAAGGAAACAAATGATGCAATAGGAAAATGGTCCATGGATTTGAATAGAGAGCTAACAAAAAATGAAATAAAAATGGCTAACAAATATCTTTAAATTGTTCCACATCCTTAGTAATCAGGAAAATGAAAACCAAAACTAAGATGTCATCTTACCCCTTCCGGAATAGCTAAGATCAAAAGAACAAGTGACAGAAAATGCTGGATGGATGCTGTGGAAGGGGAATCTTCATTCACTGCTAGTAGGATTAGAACCTGGTGCAACCACTACGGAAATCAGTGTGGAGAACTCTTACAGAAGTAAAAAATAATATACCATATGATCTAATTAAACCACCCCTTGGCACATAAAGTGCCATGTTATAAAGGGATAAAAGAGAATTCTGGACCACCAGGAAGGGTTAGTGGGGTGGGGGAAGGCATAGCAGGGCAGTGGAGTGGGCACAGAGAAGAGTAACTAAAACTAAAGACTGTTTGACATAATTCCTAGGGTCAGTCTTTGGTAAAATGTCTCCAGAGAAAGTAAAACAAGGAAACAGACTAACTTAACATTGAAAAATATTTCAATGACTAAGAATTATTGAATGAGTGTCATGACCAGAAAAACAAAAAGACTACTTGAAGAGGTTATATGGAAATCTACTGTAGAAGCTTCCTAAAATATATACATACACACATATAAAAAAGTTCAAATGGATTTACCCTAATTGGGAACAATGGCCCTCCTAGACACCTTAGGCTAACTAGGAAAAAGCCTAGTGCCAGAATGGGTGCCCTTGTCTTGAACTGTTGGCCAGTGAAGCCTCATAGACCTTCAAACAATGCTGGCTGTTGCCAATGCTCTTCACTGCTCTCCTGAACTTCACTGTAAGACCCTATCACTGAAAACTGCAGGAAGTTCTGTCATAGAATACGGAGAAATCAAGCTGGTGCTGACTTTGAAACTTCATTCCTACTGGCTAGCTTTCAGAGTGCTGGATAGTGCTACCCACGCTACTTTGGGAGAAAAACAATCATCCGTATTAGTCATCTGTGAACCCATGAAGCTGCAATAAGGACCAGCCTGTCAATACATGACCACTGGAACCATAATGACATGAACATAATGGGAGCAACCAACCACTCTCTGATGCTTCAGGAGATGAAACCCACAACTGGCAGTTATCGGTGCTATGAGCCTGTGGCTAGACAAGCCCTTCGGCCCTGGGAGATCCTACTACTCTCATTCGAAATGGACATAATATTAAACTTATTTCTGATGACCTACTCTTAAACCGATATGTTAATGTGTTTTTCGACCTTCATCGGGGACACTTCTTCTGTCAGTAGATGTTGATTAAACAGAGACCAACAACTGGTCCAGAATGTTCAGCCCTAAACAGAACACCTATATCACACTCCTAAGGCTCTGGGATCATTTTAAAAGAAAGAGTGTAAAGACTGTTAGAGCCAGGGTAGTAGATGACTATAAGGAAACTGTTTTCTGAACACAACAGGGCAGAAGTACATAGGAACTGAAGGCAATTGTGATAGCATGTACAAGACCCAAACAAGCTCAAGCCAGACAAAACATCTCAGCATGAGTAAGAGACGTGGGCATGATGTCTTACTCCTTGAGAGGAGCTTTTCACAACTGACTGTGGCTGGGATAGGGAAAGTCAGTCTTCTTTGACAGTGCGACCAGGGGAGGTCGATCACTCTCCAGTGCATAACCACACAATGAAGACTATTTAGGCAGCACAGATTACATTCTGTGTTTTAAATATAAAGAAAACAAAACAAAGAGGACACAAATTTGGATGGATAGGGAAAATGGAATGGACTGGGAGGAGTTGGGGAACGGATGAATGTGACTACAAACCTGTATGATACCCTTTAAAAACTAATAACATTTTTTAGACAAATATCATTTTAACTAGGTCCATTGTCTTTAACATATTTACCTGCATATGCCAGAAATACAACAGAAATATAACAAACTATATCATAATACTGCATATTTCTGACAACATATATCATGGTAAAGATATTTTGTGTGAACTGTGTATTCATATAATACATCAGCTTAAAAGATATAGAAAGGTGTAGGGTAAAATATCGTGTTTTACTTTAAGCTTGACACATCTTTTTCTGGCGATGCAACTGAATTTCAGTTTTTCAGTTCTATATTTCTAAGCACTGAAAAACTTCACTTACAGTCTATAAAATAAAAACACCTGATTTATCAATTGATAACAGCAACTTTGATGAATAAAATCTAAGTAAACTACTTAATATTAGAAAAGTTACTAAGGTGACTTTTGACATATTTATGTTAATAATTTGATTAAAAAGGAAGGCACATGCAAGAAACACTATGGAAAACAATTCAGGTAAATATACTGGAATTTTGCCTCTAATTCCTTTACAACAGAGTCTCATATCATATTTGTGTCAATTTTTACACTTCCCTTTGCATTTCTTAAACTACTTAATATTAGAAAAGTTACTAAGGTGACTTTTGACATATTTATGTTAATAATTTGATTAAAAAGGAAGGCACATGCAAGAAACACTATGGAAAACAATTCAGGTAAATATACTGGAATTTTGCCTCTAATTCCTTTACAACAGAGTCTCATATCATATTTGTGTCAATTTTTACACTTCCCTTTGCATTTCTACTGTGAAGATTTCATTATAGATTTCTTCCTGCTCAGAATATCCTGGAGGAAACTTAATTAACTTATAAGGTATTTATTGAGGGCTTAATATGACCCTTGATACCAGGTAATGGTAAAATATTAAATAATTTAATAACTGATTATGAACCTCCAGGCTTGTATTTTTTTTTTATTTTAATTTGGAAAGCTGAAAGCCTTAACTCTGATTCACTGCTGTCTTTTTTAAAGGATAGTTTTTCTGTGTTGTAAGACTCCAAAGTTGGGGTTTTCCCCTTAGAATAAAGGCTTTGCCAGTTAAAAAATATTTCTGTTTTCTATGGACATCACTTTCAGAGGTGATTGCTATCTAATTAACATAATATATGCAATATTGTGTTTGGAAGAAAATAGAGAATGGCAGATACTGCAAAATTGCATAATCAGGTGTATTTTAGCTTTGAATCTTAAATACGTGCTGTCAAAGGTGAGAATGCTTGCTATATGTACTCAGCAATTTATTGTATTGAAATACTTAAGCTGCTCTCAAATACTTCATAACTAGGTTTCATATATTTTATAAAATAGTGCTCTTTTTTACCTACAATGTATGAGTGTCCAGTGTGAAACAGTGGACTACTATTGTGTAATCACATTGGCACGCAAGGCTCTACCCCCAAAAGGTCAGAATCATTTCCATCCATCTTTCAATGTTGAGAGATACCTTCATACACTAAATGATGGTGACTATATTGTCTTCTCTTACGTATCTGCTTACCTTTGGACATGACTTAATTGAAAAAAGCCATGGAAGTAAATGCTATACAGTTTTATATGTCTTCAAAATTCATGGGTTAAAGCAGGATGGTGAATATTCTCATGTTAAGAGGTGAGGTATTATGAGGCAATTAAGCCATGAAGTTGCAGACCCTGTGAATAGATTTCTAAGTCATTATAAAGGTGATTTATGTGGAATATTTTCCTCTCTCTTACACTGCATAAGGGGATAGTATATTTCCCCAGTTGGAGATGAGACTACTAAATGCCTCCACTGATGCAGAGATAGCAGCTCCCAGCCCATAACAGAACCTGAAAACATCAACATGAAGAACTATAAGATCTTGCTCCTCTTTATGAATTTTCTAGGCTAAAGTACTATTTTGTTCTTGCAGCACAAACCATTGTAAGTATATACTTTTAAAATGAGTATGGTAGAACACTGAGTTCTCAGGCTAAGCTTCAGTTGAACTCCCAGTCAGGAGCTAACACTGATTCAACTATGCAAGAGTCAGTAACATTTTAAACTTCCAGTTGTCCCATTGCTTCTCCTTAGAAGAACAAGAACTTCCTGTTCAAGCTGCTTCAGAATTATTTCAAGTATAAGTATAAATAAATATAATTTTGAGATACTGTTTTGAGGTAAATTGTTCTATAAATTGCTAAGCCAGTCATGATTTATATCCTTGATTTAAAAAGTGTAAGAAATTTTGTGATGGTGAATACTGAGCGTCAACTTGACAGGACCTAGGATTACATAGGAAACAAACCTCTGGATATGTCTGTGTGTTAATTGATGTGAGAAGTTTCATCCATTTGTGAACAGCATCATTTCATGGGCTGGGTCTTTGAACTAAATAAAAAGGAGACAGCAAGCTGAGAACCAGCACCCATCTCTCATCTGCTTTCTGACTGCAGACATACTGTGACAAGATCCCTCCTCTCCTCCTGACATCCATTTCCTGCTAGGATGAACTATATTCCCTCAAATCCTTAAGTTGCTTCTGCACAGTATTTGACCACAACCAGAAAGTAACTGATATAAGTATGTTCATGGAAACTTTTTGGAAGGCTAGTAGATATATCTGTCTTCCTCGGATATCCTACCTCTTATCTACTATACTAAACTCTCTATTATTTGCATCAGAAATCTAGCAGGTATAATTCATGGATCTCTCCAAGAACAATTACATCCTTCAAAAACCATACTGAAGCCCTTATCTCTAATCCACATGACTCTGAACTTACTTGAAAATAGGATATCGAGTTCAGTCTGTCCCAGATTAGAAAGGGACCCAATAGAGTACAAAGGGTTGTCTTTACACATAATCAGAATTTTAAAAAGCTGGACTACTTGCCTTACTTTTAAGCCACATTTGAAATTTCTCAAGCTTGAGTTAAGCTTTTGCAAGTTTCTCTTTTCTAATATAGCAGCTGGAAGCAATTAGAGAAAATATTGCAGCAGTTGCTGCATACAATATTAAACTGAAAAAGTTCCAGATTCCAAAGTTCATACGATGGGGATGGGCTCCACACTAATGAGCTATGGAAACCACTATCAAAGCAGCTCAGATTTAAGATTGTTTCAACATGAATAAATGAATTACCACTGCATACTTATTCTCTTTGTGTACGTCAGACTTTAAAACTGATTTTTTAAATTAATGCTTTCTTCCTAATACAATTGCTGCTAAAATATGTCTCTAGAGGTACTAGTCTATACAGACGCTCCAACAGTATAGTTCACTTTGTGCCTTTTCACAGTAGATTAAAAAATTATTTATTACTTTTATTTTATGTGCAGGAGTATATATCCTGCATGTATGTAAGTGCACCCATATCATGTAATGCTCATAGAGTCAGAAGAGGTCACAAATGCCCTGGAACTTGAGTTAAGGATGGCTGTGAGCCACCATATGGATGCTCTTAACGGCTGAGTTGTCTCTCTAGCTCTAGATTTTTTTATCAAGAAAGAAATTATTCTCTGTTACTTTTGGAACAGTTTGGAAGGTGTGGAGCTTTGTATATGACATGTGATTGGTAATAGAAATGCTGGGGATTTTATAAGAGAAGTTAGGAGAACTGAAATCTGTGTACATTGTTAGAAATGTTTAAAATGATGATGCTTTCCATAGAAAAAGAATATGGTAAATTCTATCAAAACTAGTGATATAGCCAGGCTTCGTGGTGCACGCCTTTAATCCCAGCACTCTGGAGGCAGAGGCAGGCAGATCTCTGTGAGTTCAAGGCCAGCCTGGTCTACATAGTGAGTTCCAGGACAGCCAGGGCTACAGAGAGACCCTGTCTCAAAAAGACCAAAAAAAAATTAGTGATATAGTATTGGCTCAGATACTCTTGAATATATTAGATAAATGTTCTCAGATGAGTGCATGTGGGCAACATCCTTGTGCTCATTTTAGCCTTTCAACAAAAAGCAAAAAATCTAGATAGCAGTGAACTGGACCTGGGCAAATACATTACACTATATTAAACATACCCAACACACTGAGAAATATTTATAAAGTAAAAAAATTAAGGTGCACTACATGTATATAGTATGCCTGCATTTATGTTAAAATGTGATTAAATACATCATAAGTAGATGTGTCTGTATTTATTGCTGCTTATACACAGAATATTCATATAAAAAATTACAGGAATAAAATTTTGATTTTACTGCAGGAGATATGTTTCTTCATGGAATAAAATAAATTTTCACTAGACATTCACACTTTATGCATTTCTGTATTATTTTTGTTCATATAAGCAGTTTATAAAACAGCAGACACAAGGTCAGGGGTGGTGGCACATGCCTTTAATCCCAGTACTCGGGAGGCAGAGGCAGGTAGATCTCTGTGAGTTCAAGGCTAACCTGGTCTATATAGCAAGTTCTAGACCAGCTGGGGCTACAGGGAGGCCATGTCTTAAAAAAGACCAATAAATAAATAAATAAGTAAATAAACAAACAGCAGATACATTATGAATATAGTCAATGATAAATAAATGAAATAATAAAAAAGTTTTAAGTATCTCCAAAGGGCCAATGCAAATATAGTTAACAATATGTGAAAATTTAGTTGACAAATTGTTTTATGTCATATTAACCATAATTATTATATACAAAAGTAGCAAGTTCAAATTTAGGAACTATATTAATTAAATGTATTGTTTGTGATTCCAAGTAATAGGTAATAATTCAACCAATTCAACAAGATGTTAATATGAATTTTTCTTTCTGAATGGGCAAACCTGTAAAACTCACGGTCACCTTAAGGTACTTGATAATTTGGAAAAATTACATGGAAATACATTACTCTAAAATGGTATGTCCAAACTCAGTAGCCTTTGCCCTGTTGCATTGACTGTATCATACTAGTTTCCCACAAAGAGAATATGATTTTCAGAATGGCCTCTTTCTCACTTCTATGGATTTTGTATAATTGTTTCATTTAACTGTACCTAATTATCTCCAAAAAAATGTCTCTTTTGTGAATCAAGTGAATAATTTCACAGAAGTTAGTATATTTTGTGCCACTCAAGCAACAAAAAAGATAGCTGATCTAATTTTCAATATTTAGCAATATTTAGTATCAGCTAGGAATTTTCATGGCTTTAGACCACCTTAGAAAACACTCAGATAAATATGATGAGCTTACAAGTCACATACCAGCAAGGTTGTTTCGTTTCTAACTCTGTTACAGAGTGAGAGCACAGCTCTCTCAATGGTTACACACCCTGGGGCTCCAGGGCACAGGGGCCCTGCTCTTCTGAGCCCTTGATGTGCTCACTTAATTATGCTTAAGAATCACTTTGTATTTCACTTTGACACCTCTGTAACACTGAGTCCTTTTGTTTGAATTTTTTCATTACATAATAGACTCATGTAGTACTAGTTTTCATTAAAGAGGAATGCTCTTTATTACATAACAAGAAACAATGCCAGACAGGAGATACCTTCCTTTGAGTTATTGGCCAGGGTGGCCCAAAAGACTCCCAGACAGTAACCCAGAATAGAACTGGGCAAAAGAACAGAAGACCCCAATCTTATCTAAAGTAATATTGACAACTGATTGTTGCTAGATGTTCCTAACACGAGGATCTCGAGATAGGCTGACTAGATTCAGCAGATGGACAAGCACTGGGAAATGGCTGGGGGTGTCAACAACACAGTGGAAAGTAACAGGGATGACAGAGTATTTGGACTCCAGTGGAGGGGGGGTGCTATGGGAGGGTGCCATTTAGGAAGTGGGTATATAGATGAATAAGACTGTTTGGGATGTTCTGTATGACATATACACGAAAAATAATCAACAAATAAAAGAAAGATGACATAAAAAAATGAGGAACCAAAGTTGAAGATCCTAGATCTAATGAACTCTTCCATTTTAGCTGACGTCAATCACACACCACGCTTTCCCTGTCGTTCTTGTTGTTGAAACACCTGTGCAAATAGCCGTCTCTGACATTAGTGCCATTTATTATTCTATTGATTAATGGCTCACATTTTACCTAAAGTGTTCGGTAATATCTTACTTCATTGAATAGAGGAAAATGGGGCCAACAGTGGTAAACCTCATCAACCCAAAGAAATACCGTAATATAAAAATGTCTTTTTCTTTTCTCTTAAAACCAGAAACAATGAACTTTGCATAGAAGGGATAGGATATAAATGACACTTAACCAGGTATCACAGTGGCCCTGAATGAGTTAAATATCAGTGTCTTTGCTTGTCTAGTTTATTAGCTTAGGCACAGCAGTAGATTTACTCCAAACCCCTAGGTTCACATTTCTCTCTAAGGGAAAGAAGATATTGGAATACTACAAATTAAGAACACATGGGAAGTGAAAGGACAGAGAGAAAAACCAGAGAGATAAACTGAGGGCAGAATTAAGTTTGATCAGACAGAACACGTACAGTCCATTGTATTTCTGGGGTGAATTACATAATCACTTAGTGTTGGGGTAACTGGGATTACTCTTCACATACAACATGTGTTCGCGACACAGCTGGAATCAGTGTAAAATTTCAAAACACAGATCTATGAACATTGAACCTTTAAGGAAACAAGGAATATACATATACTTAAATATGGTAAAGTTGCTCACATGAACTCACAGCAATGGTGACAGCGTACACTAGACCCATGCTAACTCACACCACACAAAAACCCAGCCCAGAAGTGGAGAAGTGGGTAAGCAGCCCCAGCCTTACCTGAGGACCCATTGTAATTGCTGGGTGACTAACAGTTGCTCTTTTTAAGGGAGTAACCCTAGCTAGGCTGACCAGGCTCCAGCGAATAAACTCACACCGAGGGACATCTGGGCACACAAACTTGACCCTGCAGGTTTTAATATATATGACAGAATACCTTAAGTCCAGTGGGGGATGGGAAGTGCAGATAGGAGAGGGGAGTGTAAATATGATTAAGATGTATAAAATGCACAATAATTCAATAAAATATATATATTGAAAAAAGATAACATTAAGATCCCCTAGTAATGACCCCTGACCTCATTCCAAAACCTTTTGGGAGTTAGGAGGGTGAAGTTAAAAATATATTATTTACTTGTATATACAAAGCATGTATAATTATTCATATTTATATTTACATATGTTTCCAAAATGCTACACATGAATATTATAGATAGCTTAATTTTGAAAAGCATTTAGGAAATTTTCCTTTGAAAACAAATTATCATGGAGCAAAGTGAGAAATCACTCTTGTTAAAGATACTTACATGTACTTTTGTGTGTTTAAATATATGCTTGTGCATGTTTAGGGATGTGCAATTCAAATTATTCTTCCAGATTAATCTTATCTTTAGCAGAATTGCTGTTTGAAGTGATCCCTAAAGAAAACGTTAAAAATATCCAAGGCTTTTATTCTAGATTTGTAAACTTTGTTCCTGTGTAACAGATATTTATCAAGAAGCAAGGCTGTATACATGTGTGCTTAAGAACCAATTGGGGTGGTAGAGAGATGCTCACAGTTAAGAGCACTGACTGCTAGACACCAGTGCACATGCATGCAAGCAGGTAATACACTCATATACACAAAATAAAAATAATAAATAAAAACAACAAAAAAAAACAAACGTACAAAACTGTTGCTTTCTTTAAAACCACTTTTGGCCTTATGAAAATGCACTTTTTGACAATTTACAATAAAAGCAGTAATACTTTCAAAATGCACTTGTAAAACATTTCTTAAAAATTTCATTCTATAAAGTTGAAATTTGGAATATTATGTATTACATGATTGTATTGCATTTGCTGTACAAACTGAATAAATTAAATTTATCATATTACAACTTTTAATTGAATGCCTATATGATAACCTGAATTCAGTACATCTCCCTTTTTTAAACAAGCACATGAAGAAAAAAAAAAAAAAAAAAACCTTTGTGATTGTCAGGGGAAAATAATTCCTTTCAAACATTAGCATCTTCAGACACTTTCATCCTCACTTCTATAGCTTGCCCCATGAATCCTCCTTAAAGATGTGTATATTGGTTGAATTGTCCTTAGACCATGCATACTTGGTACGTAGCGGAAACTTTCAGAGTTGGGCCTGGTGGAGGGAAATTAGGTAACTGGGGTGTATCTTCTAAGGAGACTGTATGACACCCATCTTTTTCTTTTCCTTCTGAGTCACCTTGCAGTGCACAGCTTCTCTAATCATACATTCCTGGCAGGATGTACTGCCTTAATAATGTCCCAAAAGTAATAGGGACAAGTAACCATGGACTGAAATCTGTCAAACAAGATAAACCTTTGTTGCCTCAGTCGTTTTGCTACACTGCTGAAAAGCTGACTGATATACTACTACACGGTGAAAAGGCACAATGAATTTTGATGTGATAAAAAGGGAATTGAGTGGCTGGAGGGAGGGCTCAGCAGTTAAGAGCACTGGCTGCTTTGCAGAGGACCTGAGTTAGATTCCCAGCACCCACGTGGAGGCTAACAACCATAAATCTGATGCCCTCTTTTGACTTCTGTGGGCATTGCATGACACCGGTGCCTTTACATGCAGACAATACACTCATACACAAAGAGAAAATTTTAAAATGATTAAAAAATAAATACATGAAATATTTTTTAAAAGAAAATTAAAACATGGTAGGTGATGAAATAGAAAGACTTCAGTTATCTTTCCAAATAGCTGACTATATAGGATCCACATTTTTTTAAGATCAAAAGAACAAAGATGATGAACATAGAAATGCTGAGCCTCTTGAGAGAGGAAGGGAAAATGGAAGCTGCACTATGATTTTAATGTTTTCAGACATGATATTTTAAAAAGAGAAAACAAGCCCTCTAAAGCTTCAAATTACTGACCATGTTATTCATCATAACAATGGAATTTTTATTATTTTGAAGTGTATACCATGTTCTTATGTTGGTTTCCAAGTTTTCCCAGCCTGTCCTGTCAAGGATGTGGAAAATTCTTTTCATAGGGTAGAGTAGTCAAACATCTTTATATCTTCTCTCATATCCTGCTAGTATAATATGAAAACAGCAATGAGAAAGATTCTAACTATACACAGCCAAGAACAACGGAATACAGGTAACGGTGAATAAAAATGGTCAATATCTACTAGAAAAAAATAATTTATCATGACTGTGAAGTTAAACAACACTGGCCAGCAAGACAGGATCCTAATGACAGTTTAACCACAGGTTTCCAGGGAGCCTCAGAGCTGGAAGCCAGCAGGCAGGGTGAGGCAAGGCCAGGAGACCAGCTGGGGGCAGGTGGAATGGAAGAATGCCTGCACGGTGACATCCTCAGATCAGTCCTGTGTCACACCCGCTGCATGAGAAGCTTCAAGAATAAAATCACAAATAAATGGCCATGAAGAAAATGAAGAAACTACAGTTATGGGGAGCTAAGATTGGGCTATGCTTGGCTTGGTGGCATAGAGGAACAGGTGAGTGGGGGTCTATATCCTGCTAGCCCTCTTTCATGGCTGCAATACATCTAAGTGCACTTCCTCCTGAAAGGAAAGGAGAGGAATTTCTCTGAAGAAAGTGAAGAGTCTAAAGGATATACAGAACATGAAAAAAACTAGACTCCATTATTTGGGTTCCCTATACAATGATTTAGCCTTCAACTGGTCAGACTACAGTGAAGCACCAGGTTTCCTCACATACGCTGATTCCAAACATCTTACAAATGGACAACAAAGAGTTCCAGATGTTGCAGAACACATCCAGCAAGAACAAAAGCCACCCAAAGCAAATTCAAACAAAGCAGGCTTTAGAAGACTTGGACACAATGTAACCCGAGAAATATAAAAGGACAAACTGTGTCTGTGAAGTGACTGAATATTACTTACAATAGGAGCCAGGATCTTAGGAACTCAAACTACGGTCACAGAAATAGAAAAACATTGAGCATATGAAAACGATCTGATAAACAACGAAATTAATTTATTCAGCATAAAAAGTTGTGTTTGGAGTTGGAAAGAGTTTGTAAGATCAAGCAAAATAAAAGATCAGATGAATACCTGGAGGAAACGACAGCAATATATACCAAAAAGTACCTGCAAGAGTGAAAGCCTCCCCGAAAGGGAGGAAGTTATTTGCCAAAGATCGGTAATCCAAGTTGGTAAGGATCTTCGAATAATTACTTTCCTTATTGCACCATCCACTGAAGAAGGAAGCTTGTCTCTTCACTGAGGGCTGAGAGGCACACAAATCTATTGGTATAAGGATAAGTATTTAGAAGGCAACTTCATAATATGTCCGTTGAGCAAAATAGCAGCAAGTAGTTCTCCCCAAGAGGCTATGAACTCCCCAGCCTGGAGCTCTTGACATTGATTCCATACTGTCGAGTGGACGTTATATCCAATGAGAAAACAATTGGTTATCACCTTATTTATGCCAATATTGTGCCAATGGTTATATCTTACCAGGCTGGTTGTCATTGTAGCTCACACGGTTCAGAGCTGGATAAGACTATTGGTAACTAGTCTCACTCAAGCAGCCTGCATAGCACCTTCCAATATGCAGAAAGCTAGCCAGGAGAGAAGGAGCTTCTGGGTTAGGTGTGTACCAGCTAGATTTCTCCATGTCTTGAGACCAAAGCGTGTGCTGCCTTCAGCAATAAGATCTTACTATTAAGTTCTGGTGGGAAACTACGGGTCCTGTCAAAAGTCTCTATTGTTTGGGCAGCTTTCTGGGACCATCCACTGTGCAAGAATTGAAGAGGGGTATTTCTTATCTGTTCCTGGTCTTTTTTGTTATGTTTGTTTGTTTTTGATAACCCATCACTTCTGGTAGAATCACTAAGAAAAAGAATTAATAAGGTGTCTGGGAAAGGCAGTTCAGCAACACAGGACTAAGACAAAGTCTGAGGAAGACAGTTGCGTGTCAGTCCTAGAGCGGGAGACACACACAGTGTGTGGAACGGCCAGGATCTTCCTGGTGATGGTGACAGGGAGGGAGTAATGGTATCTCACGTGTGACATGCTGTGCAAAGCATCAATTGGAGAGGTTTATAATTCCATTGGAAGGGATTAGACTTGGTGATAAAGAAAAAAAAAGAGGTAGAAATCTATATAACATCATTCAGTCTAGGAAATAAAAAATTTATTTAAGATAGCAAAAGTGATGCAATTATACTTGAGTTAGCAATAAAGAACACATAGATAAGTAGGTTAGATACTGAGCAGAGATATATGTGTGTGCACCTACAGAAGGCATGCATGTAGGCAAGCAAATGGCCAATGTGTCTTGTCATGTTTCTTGGATTTCACAAAAAATTCAGTTCAAACTAATATTAATTTTATATTCTACATTTTATTAAATTTCTTTCTTTTATTAAAACAGTTTCATATACTTTACATGTACTTCATTAACTATCTTTAAATAATTAAAAATATTTTATTTTTTTATTTTATGTGTATGAGTGTATTGCCTGCATTTATGTAAATGCACCCTTTTAGTGCAGTTCCCACAGAGTTCAGGAGAGGGTGTTGGATCCCCTGGAATTGGAGTTATAGATGGTTATTAGCCGCCATGTGGGTGCTGTGTAATGATGTTTTTAATAATGGATTCACATCAGTCCCCAAAATGTCTTTATGTGTGTAGTATACAGTGCAGGCATTCATTATTCATGCACTCTTTAAATTCTTTGGCTTATTTATTTTTATTTCATATGCACGAGTGTTTTGCCTACATCTATCTAAGTGCACCATGTGTGTGAAAATACAGAAACCAGAAGGCAGTGTCATACCCCTGGAAACTACAGTTTGGCATGGTTCTTAGGGGCCACGTAGGTGATGGGAACAGAACATGGGTCCTCTGCAAGAGCATTCAGTGCTCTTAAACACTGAACCCTCTCTCCAGCTCCTCATTCACTCTTTAATACTAATATTATTTACGTGGTGTAGGCAAAGATGTCATATTATTGTTTAGTCTAGCTTGTCCTTAATTGCAATAATAAAATATTATTTGGAATGATTTACATAATAGCTGCCTACCTTTCTTGTATGATGAGAAATTTTTATTAAGGCAGTTGCTAAAATACATCACTCTTCTAAAACTGTTTCATTTCCTAGGAATGCCATCTTTTGACCTGCTGGAGTTCAGAATATGGCTGTGAAGCTTCAAATATGAAATCTGTTAAATACAGAATGTGGCAACCAAAGAAACCACCACAGGCACGGGGGCCTCACCAATCAGGAAGAAAAAGGCTTTATGGAAACCCACACTAACATCCCATAAATTAGGCTGCCACTCAAGGCCACACATTGCAGTGGGGGAGGCTGTGAGTAGAACTACCCTGAAATAAGTGAGCAGACAGAGTGAGCAGTGAACACACTTATCAAAACTGCACTTGTCACACTTCGAGATGGGAGAAGTGGATCGTATCAATGGAGAAAGGCTTTTTACATGTCTTATGGATCAGAAAAACTGAATCAGTTTTAATGTGACATGAAAGAAAAGAAAATTAAAGGAAAAGAACTCTACTATATTTGCTACACACATGTGTGAATTTTGGCAAGCATTTTTTCAATTAAGCGATCAGCTAGAATGCAAACACAGATTCATTTAGAATTCTCCTATGGTGTCTTCTTCATATTGTGCAGATGGGTTTTGTTGTTGATGGTGTTTTATGTATTTATTTGTTGCTGTTTTTTTCAATAGACAGGTAGAGGGAATTTACAGCCATACATATTTTTTTTTGGTATAAGCACATGCAGAAATTGACAATAGAAGTCATTTGTTTATGCAGCATTGATTCCCAGAAACTCACTATTAGCCAAGTGCAATAAGACAACCAGAAATGGCATGTGGACTCTGAGGCTCCTCAGTAGAGTACTTTCCAGATCAGAAGGAACTCATGGTGGGATAGGCTGACAGACATGCACACAGTGTGGGAGCTATGATCTTCATAGCCCTATGTTCATGTGCACAAACATTAGAACTGTCTTTTGATTTACACCTGGTCACCAGTTTCTAGCTCAACTTACTGCAGCTTAATGTCATCATTGTCAAGGAAACTCAGTCAGATTCAAGGACTATTTTCAAGTGTTGATGGTATAAAGTATCCAGCCCAATGTTCTTCCTCCCTGAAGATGCTTCTGAGTGTCCTGTCTTTTACAGTTCTTTGATATTTGGGGAGGGATTGTGAAATGGTTGGACGTGTATCAGTCTTCCTTTGTACTCTGCAGCGTATATTATAATTTTCAATTTTCAGTGATCTCTCTGCCTCGTGTCTGCTCAGAAGATAAATATCCTGCTGGTTTCCAATCTCAAAATCCAGTAGGTCATACATTAGTCTGTTCCACACTTATTGCTACCAACCATTGTACCGACTTCAGACAATGGTTACCTTCTAACCTGTTGTTCTCCTGGCCAGAAAGATGGGGGGAAGTAATGCTCCCACAAATCTTTGATGAGAAATTCAGATTAGTCTTCTAGGAATTCTTTCATTCTTTACTGCTGACTTTTCCTATGATGCAGCACAGCTATGTCATATTACAGTGATGTTTGGGCAAAACAGCCTGACACCTGCCATTCATTAAAACTAAGTGTGAGACCTGAGCTGTTCTGAGAAACTGTTCCTTCAAATTTCTGTCCGAATTGTACTCTTAGAACTGTTTGTTCCCTTGAACATAAGGCCTTGCTTTCTCTTTATTGAAGTCAAGCATGTAACATGGAATGAGGAAAGAACAGTGAAACTTGTTTTGCCAGAGGACTTTCTACTTTTGACAGCATACTAGACCTCAGACAGATGTTATTAACTTAATCTCACCTCTTTAAAACACAAATGGAATAATTTGTTGTTATCAATGAATATTTTCTCTTTGCAGTGCTTGATGGTCTCACCACACACACACACACACACACACACACACACACACACACACACACACACACATTATTCTGAGTCAAG
>NW_008349000.1:2817598-2836908 GCF_000622305.1 Nannospalax galili | reverse complement strand
CATGGGGGATTCAAGTTGTATGTTTTAGTTACAAGAGGAACCAAAGGTCTAGTAAAGTTTTTTTTACATTAAAACAAGCTGAGGTGGTGTTAAATGAACTTAAAAGATGATTAACTTTGGTTACAAGGTGAGGTAAAAGTCATTCCTACACAGTGAGACTATTGATTCTAGAATTTCAGTAGGTTTTAGTACATGACCACTTCTCTTCATTCATTAGGAATTACTGTGAATTGGGATTATTTTATGACATTGAATTCTCCATATTCCCACAATCCCAAAAGAAAACAAGTAAAGAAAACTGACTTGGTGGGCAATGAGAATGGAGATAGTTATCATTGCGAGGATGGTAAGACTACAACTTCTTATGACATGCAAGTTGTAACTGCTAACAAGTAGATTATTAGCCTGTTTGGCATGTGAAAGTCAGGCAAAAGTATGTTCTGAGGTGTGAAGAAAAGGAAAACTGAAGTACCAAGATGAAAATGTGTCTGAATAGCAAGTAAAGTTACAGACAATTAAGACACAACTTTAGTGGCGAACACACCACAAGGTTTCTGTCCTTTCGGTGTTTGGTGTAATAAATTAGACATTGCTCTCCCACTCATTTTTTCGTATATTTGCACGATAAGCAGAAAATCCATGTTTTGTACATCTCAAAATCTGATCTCTAGTGTGTTGAAGCTGAATTGTGTACAGCCATATACGTTGATCTAGTGAATTTCTGCTGCTGTTTAGGGGCAACGTACATTGAGAGCTGTACTGTATTTGTCTAAGGAAATGAGGTTTTCACAGCTCTGTCTTCAAACATCTATTTTGTGATGACAAAAAGATTCATGCCATCCACTTTAAGGAACATATTGTATTTTGTCCAGAAACACTGTTATACTAGGACTGTGACTTTTAATTTATTTAAGGCTTTTCAAATGCTACATTGTGCCATGCACAGAGTAGATCTCCAAGAAAAATGTAAGATTACTCTATTTGAGTCTATAATAAAGGAAAGGAGTCTGTGGTCTCTGGGACCCAAGGTAATCATTGGCCGTGTCTTCTGCACTGCAGTGAACACCTGAGACCTGTCACTCTGAGGTCATAACAAGTACTGGCTTCCTCCTTTAAGAAAGGGAGAAATATTCACAAGATCCATGCTTACTCAGACAAAAGCCCAGCACAGAAGAAGGAAATGAACAGCAAGCCCCAACCCTAGCTGAAGAACTCTTGACAAATGATTACTGATGGATGAGAGAGAGTAGATCTTCTTTAAAGGAGTGATTCTAGATAGGCTGACTAGACTTCAGTGAATGGACTTGCACAGAAGGACATCTGGGTACAAATGCTTGACTGGACAGGACTTAACACATATGACAGAATTATGAAATCCAGTGGCGGGGGCTATGGAGGATATGGAAGGGCATGGGAGTCGGGGGTCTAAATTTGATTAAGGTCTAGTATATGAGTGCAATAAAACTCAATACAAATATTTTTAAAAGAAAGTGAGAAAACTTTCATGTTATGAGCTAAATTGTACTTATCTGGTAACTTCAGAGTATGTTAACCCATTGAACGATGAATAAATCCTCTCTATTGTTTTTCAACTCATCTAATTTCATTGAAGTTCATAGGCTATGAATAGGGTTGAAGAAATAGCCCAGCATTGAAGAGCATTTGATGCTCTTGCAGAGAACAGGAGTTCAGTTCCCAGTGCACACATGGGATGGCTCACAACCAACTAAAAGTATAGCTCCAAGGTCTGACACCCTCTTCTCACCTCTGTGGGCACCTGCATACACATGTGCATATGTACACACACACACACACACACACACACACACACACACACATTAACTTTAAAGAATAATGGCAGTCCTTTAAGCCCAGCACTGGGGTGGCAGAGGCCTATGGTTTTCTGTGAGTGAGGCCAGCCTGGACTACATAGTGTGTTCCAGACCAGCTGGGGCTATGGGAGACACTGTTAAATCTAAATTAAAAAAAATAAAACATCGCTTTAATTCTAGTATGCAAACATGTTTCAACCCCTTTAGAGATCATATTAAAAATAAACAATAAGAGTAACGATCATTTTGATGAACTCAAATATTAGCATTTTTCTATGTGCACAGTAGCAATATTCTTACTTTGAAAGATACATTGAATTTCCAAATAAAGTTATTTTCTTCTTATCTCTGGAACTGTTTACTCATTATTTTGTATTTATCTACCTATTTATCTATCTATCCATCCATCCATCCATCCATCCATCTATCATCTATCTAATCTATCTCTATCTATCATCTATCATCTATCTATCTATCTATCTATCATCTATCTATCTATCATCTATCTATCATCTGTAAGTCTTTAACTTTAGACACTTTGGCTCATATTATCCACATGAACACATGGAACAAACAGAGACTTTAGTTTGGAAAAGTATTTCTAAGCCAAAATCAACAAATACATCAAAATTGCTGTCCTTAGTAGCAATGACTATAAGAACATATCATGTATCATGCTTGGGGGAAATAGCTTCATTTACAATGCTCAGTGTCTTTGCAGAATCTGGTAGTTTCAAGACTGCAGACACACAGACGCATATGCATAAAGTGCACCATTCCATTAACAAAGTGTATGTGGGAGTCATAAGGGATTCCCTGCCCACCGCATCTGGGCAAGGCAGGCCCATGCAGCTCTGAGATCTTCTGTAAGTTTTGGTGCTGTTTTCCTCCTCACCTCCTTTAGTATGAAGCTTCACAGCTCCATGCAACAGCTCCTGTTGTTTTCTGGCACTATCATGGGACACTTACTGCAATCACAGTTCATGCTCTTAGGAAATAAATGTTTTTCCCAGTAGCTTAATTTGTCTTCAAGGATCACTGTTGTTTCTCAAGATAGTTAGTGCAAACATTATAAATTTCAAAGGAATTGCCCTGGTCAGCTCTGGAGTTGGTATGCTGTGTCAGCACTTTCCTTGATGTCCTCCTGACCGTATCAAGCAAGGAGTGAAAAGCAGTGATCAGTGACGCAAACTGCCCAAGAACATATAATTCCCAAGTCCCAGATCTGGAATTCGAACCCTGGCCACTTTGTTCTGAAATTCATGATTTATAGTTTGCTGTGAGTCATACTGATGGTCTTGTCACTTGTCACAGTTGCATTTTAACATGTGTGCCTCACTTATGGTTGGCACCTATGAACCAAGTAAATGAAGAAATCTCTGTACATGTCAGTGGAGCATAGATGCAGGTGAATATGATGACAAGTGCTAATGAAAGAGGGTAGGCTTGGGTGCAACGATGTAAAGGGTTGTCAAACATAGGGGATGCATGAGGAGCTCAAAACAGAGTCTATCAGTATAAGGAGACAAAGCAAAATATTCCACCATTTAGTTATGAACATGGAAAATAGAGTCCAGTGTATTTTCCAGGAGGTCAGAAAGGCTGAACGCAAGTTACACATGTGACTGTAGGTATATGAGACCACAGAAACTCTAAAAGACTCAATTGTAAAATAAACTCAGGTTCCTGCCAAATAAATAAGAATCTGCTCTTCCTTATGAAATCTTGGAGTATGACATATTCACCTGCCAAGTAAATATTTGCTCAGAAAACGTAATGAATTAGAGGTGGACATCAATGATTTAAGGTATCATCACAGTCTGACATTACTGAATTCTCAATCAGATATAGAGTGGAAAGTCCTGGTGATCTGAGTTCCTATTTAGTTGCAAACACTTACCTCAAATATTACTGAACAACATACTGGTAGTATCACTTAAATTCATGACTCATATTCTTGGTCTTAATATTTTAGTACAAGGAAATGTGTTTATTTAAAGCAATGTTTGGCTAGCTATTTGGAATTCTCTTTCATTATTTAATCCATCCAACTTTCAATTTATTCATTAATCATTCAAAAATAGTTATACTGTTAACTTCTGGGAATATGATAATGTGAAATATAGCTACTATTGCCATTCTTACAATTTGTGTAGCAGAGAGGAAAATGTGGAATTATTTAGATGTGGAACTAAAGTGAAAACTCCAGATAGGAATAAACATGTTGTTCTAAGAGCATGAAACAAGAGCTTAATAAATGGAGTTAAAATAAATTCCCATAGGAGCTTTTACTACAATGTAAAAGATGAGTAATGATTTGCTAAGCAATGTGTGTGTGTGTGTGTGTGTGAAGAGAGAGAGAGAGAGAGAGAGAGAGAGAGAGAGAGAGAGAGAATGAAACATTTAACAAAACCAGGGGGAGAACGATGATGCTAATCTACGGAATCAAAAGAAGCTCATTAAAAATAATGGAGGTACCAAGGGAAAATATCAGCAGAGGAGCCAACACCAGTTTCAAGACCAAACAGCCACATCAATATCCAGCACAGCATATGTCATTGGTGCAGTAGTGACACTTTTATCTTGGGGGCAATCAACAGCTACTTAATTGGACCAAAAGCCCACTCAATAGGAGGAAATTCAAGTGAAGTACTGTAAACATAACCAAATACACATGGCTGGAGTAGTCATAATCTTAGAGAAAACCCCAAGACTGTCACATTGCTAGACTAATATGATTTCTTACTACGTGGGAAATATGTATCCTTATATTTACATATTTACAAATATCCCAGTCACCACTCATCAAAGAAGCTCATTTTATAACAGTCAGAGACTATTATCAAGTACTACAACTGACACAAACACAACTGTTTACACATGGACATTGTGAATTGCCCAGGCCTAAGTGGCACATCTACAATGCAATCTCTACACCTGAAGCTCATGGAACATGGAACAGGGGTAAAGAAGAGGACACTAATGAATTTCTCAGTTCTCAGTAATGAAGCTCCCTCATGCAGCAGAGGGTGAGGAATATAAAAGGTCACAAACGGCCAAAGCATAAAGATCAAGGGTCTGCTGAATGATGGACCTTGGGCAGGACTCCTTTATTAAACTTTACCCACCCAAGACTCAGGGACCATCATGGAAGAGGGGGCAGAAAGAGTGTAAGATCCAGGGAGGATGTGCATGACCATGTGGAAACAGAGTCCTACAAGCTCCTGGGAACCTGCGGTAAAGGTGTCAGCATACACAAGTCCCATGGAAACTCAGGCAGACAAAAACCCAGCATAGAACTGGGAAAATGAACAGAAGACCCCAATCTTATCTGAACAAATATTGGCAAATACTAGCTGCTAGGTAGCTGACCTCCCGAAAATAAGGGACTCCATATAGGCTGACTACGCCTCAGTGGATAGATTGGGAACAATGGCAACACATGGGTCTTAAGAGGGATGACAGTGTATACGGGCTCCAGTGGAGGGGGGGCTATGGGAGGGTACCAGTAGGGACAAGTGTATAAAAATGATTAAGATTGTTTGAGATGTTCTGCATGAAATACATAAAAATTCAATAAAGACAAATTTTAAAAAAATAAAGTACTGGTGGTCTGAGGAGACATTGCAGTCAATAAGCAATAGGTGCTTGCTCTGCAAGCCTGAGGGCCTGAATTCAGATCCTCTATAGCCACCTAAAAAAGCAGGCATGGTAGCATGTATCTGTTACCTCAGTGCTAAGGGTGAAGGGGCAGACACAGGTGAATCACTGAGATTTACTGATCACCAGTCCAGTGAAAACAGCAAATGCCAGGTTCAAGGAGAGACTTTGTCTTAAAAAAACAAACAACACGGAGGGTGAGTTCACCACCCCATATACACACACTGCACATACAGATGTAAGAAAAACTGAATAAATAAGTAAACAAGTTTTGGTGAAAAGAAATCCATGGCACAGAAAATGGTGAGAGTTAAACCTTTCTCTGTAGGTGTGAAAGAATTTTCACAATGTTACTTGGATCTTCCTCTGGCCTTCCTTTGGCTCTGCAGCCTTTGTCATTTCCATTGAAAGAATTCAGACATAATCTATACAGTGTAGAACATGTCGAGCGTATTACAGAGAATTATAAGGCATTCTACCAGATTGAACGTGAACAATGGCCAGAGGGACCATTGTAAAAGTCAGAATCTTAAGGGTGTTGGACAATGGCCAAAGGAATCATTACATAGGAAAACACTCTCAAAGGATGAGAGCAGATGATGAGACCTTTGGGTAGGAAAACACACGGAATGAAAACAGAAAATCTCCAGAGTGATTTACCTCCATGTTTAGATAAGATTTATCCAGTCACTTTAAAGCCTTGGGAACAGACAGCTTTTCTCAACATTCACTTGAACAGGTGGCTACAAAGGCCAACCCACTTTCTAAATGTCTCCAGAAATGAAAGAAATAATAATTACTCCATACTCAGTATCTCCTGAGATGTCATCTAGTGATACTGTGAACAAGGGAACCTTTATTCAAACTTATCACCCAACTGGTAAAAGAATTGTGCCCTGAATCAACTGGCTATACCCTTTACCCTGGCCTTCAATTCTTTTCCTTTTCACAAGAAGCTGCACAGAAGGGAAGGTTGGCTTCAGGGAGAGTGAGGAGACCCGGTGTGTCGGGGAAAAAATGCTTGGGCTTTGGACGGTGTTCAAAAGAAAAAGAGAAAGAAGGAAAAAGGAAAGTTGTGAATGTATAGTTATGACTCTGAAAAGCAGTCAGACTTAGCAATATTGCATATGGAAGCTCTGTAAGCCACAGCTTTGTGGGAGGGGCTTCTGGGAAAGATAAGTCTATGGCTCATGAAACGGAAAGTCGTTCCTCCCTCTGTTTAGCATACCCTCAGGTGAATCATGTCTCCTGTGGGATGGTCTCCTGACCCCATGATTGACAGACCCAGCTGGATTAACTCTTAAGAAAGGAGACAGTAGTATGCAATGTTCTAATCTTTGGGTCAGTTCAGAATACCTGCCACCATCCAAGTCAGAGAGAGTCTAGTGCTTAAACTAGGAGAAAGTAGTAGCTTTCCCATAATGGGTCTCAAAAAGGCCTGAGACCTCCACAGTCTTATATGGTAATGTAAATATTAAAGGAACACTTGCAATACTTCCCTTTCTCAGGTTACATAGAAACATGCAGAAGGTCTAGTCCATATTTAATGGCCTGGGGGCAAATTCCAGGGGCAAAAGGAGCATACAGGCCCAGAGCTTTAGAGTCTCATGAAAGATTTCTGGAGGATTTCACTGGCTGTGGACATGCTGGTAACTTTCTTAGCCCTACTCTTCTTTAGTCCTTCCAGTAGAGCCTGCTGATACCTATGAAGGTGAACTACTCTATTGCCTTCTGAACTGAGGTCCCAGCATAGATCTTCTTCTTGGAGGGTATTTTTGACCCATAACTCTGCCTTTAGTTCCCTTGGTTGGTACTGAGTCATTAGCCATTTATGAGGCTCAGTCAAAACTCATAGCTGTTACTCTGTATTAAGAAGGGTTGGGGGGGTCTGGAGAGATGACTCAGTGGTTAAGAGCACTGATTGATGGCTAACAACCATCTGTAACTCCACTTCCAGGGAATCCAACCTCCTGTTCTGACCACCATGAGCATTGCATGACACAGGTGTACTCACACACATGCAGGTAATATATTCATACACATAAAAGCAATAAATAAATATTTTGATAAGAAGGGTTAGAAAGACTTGGCAGATGTAAACCCAACTGAGAAGATGCTTTCGACAAATGGACCCAGTGAGGTCTATCATGGCCTGTGGTTTCTCAGACTATGCCTGTGATGTTCCTAATTAAGCAGGCCTGGGTGGAGCAGGGTTTTTCATAGAACCTTACTCTGTACTCCAAATTGTGTCACATGCTAGGGCCCACTAGTCCCTGGAGGAGCACCTGGAAGGTGGGCATCTCACTCTGTATTGACCAGAGGAGTCCTGGGGTCTGTTGGTATATTCTGATTCCTCAGACCTTTTCACAGGCATTGGTGGTAGAGGGCCACATTGTAGAAAGGGGTCTTCTGTCCTAGGTGGTGGAGCATTATCCTTAGCCAGGAGTCAATTTATTGGGGTGTCATCGTTCCCCCATTATCATCTGTTTTATGGCCTTAATCTTAGCCATCTCTACAGTTCCTTCTTGGGATCATTCAACACCCAAATTTAGTCATTCTATTTTACAAAGGCACCTGAATTTTCCTAGTGTCATTTTAGTACTGTAATCTGAAAAGCCCCTCCTGAAAAATTTGACAATACAGACTAAGACAGTGGGTTTTGAGTGTCACCCTCCAATTATGTGCCTCCCATCACCAGTATAGCACAGAACAAAGACAAGACCTGCTGAGCAGCTACTGCCCAGAACAGAACTCACGTGGCCCTTTGCAGGGAGAGATTGGAGGCCACAGAGTCAGATACTGCCATACAGCCTTATGTGGTGATCTTAGAACTTCAGGTTTGGGCCCATTCAGACTCTGTAGTTTAGTGGCCACGGAGCCAGACATTCACACAGTACTCAAACTCTTTCATGCCCAGACTCCAGACAGAACCTTCCCATGGGATTTCCCCAAGAGAATTACAAATTGCTGGGAGGTAATCAATCTCTTCTCCCTAAAATGGCTTGCCTGACTACCTACTGGTCATCGCCGGGGTGTCTTACCTTGTCTAGGGGATGTGTCTGTCTTCTCTCTCTGACCAACCAGAAAGACATAGTCTGATGACTCGGACTTCAGTCAGCAGAGTTTGGAATCTGAAGAAAACAACTGGGCGGTGTCCCTTTGAAGATCCACTGTGGGAAAAGAACTCCTGTCTCAACTGAGTGTTGTTGTAGCAGTAGCTCAAAGGGCCAGCCTTACTAAGCATGCTTTAGGGTTCTCCTGGACAGGAGCTTCTGGCCCATGTGACTCATGAGTTAAAGCCTATCTGAGATGAGAAAGAAAGCCTCCATTGCCTTCAAAGACACTGCATATATTCTGTATCAGGGCCACATGAAGCCTGACAGACTGTAAACAAAAAGAGAGAAAGTTAAGACAGCAGTTGAATCTAAAGATTAGTAGTGTCATCACTAAGATTAGAACAGAAAAAAACCAGACGAGAAGCTAGAGTCTCCAAGTACTTTTGACATTTCTGGCATCTGGCCAAGCACATGAATGAAGACCCCTATCCCTAAACCACCTGATAGTTTTTATCTCCTGCTATCCTCAGTAGTATACAAGAAGAAATGTAGTTATGGTCTGTGTGTTCTAGGATGCAGAATCAATTTGCCACACCATTCATTATTATAGAAAAAATAGAAGAACTAATTTAGAGAAGAGAAAAATAATTTCATATTGATGTATTTAGTTTACAATGCCCAGCAAATAGTCACGGACTGCTGAGTATGTGTCTATACATAAAGAAAAAATATTTTATCCAGAAAAATAAATTTGAGGCTCACCAACCTTCAACAGTTACCAAGATTGTTTCTAAAACAACTTTTTCGGTGGCAATATTTCAGAGTAAGAATAATCTCAAGTTATATGCAGAGAATTCTTTATGATGGCTTATATTACATAAAGGTCAGAAGAAAGGATGTGGAATTCGGAAATTCTACTCCATGGACTTGATGCAAAATTTCCACCTCTGCTAGAAACTGCCCTCTTATTTACAGTTAAAATAACTGAAATTGTTCATAGTTTGGATGAGATTGGAGAGCATCCTGGGGCACACCACGATTTAAGAAATAGTTAATTTTTCTTTTAAAAAAAAAAGCATCTTTTGTAGGCAATGCCAAAGATCCAATCCTACATCCAAACCTTATCCTGAAGAATTTGTTTTTTACAGTTGACATTAGGTGGTCTTATCCTGAGCATTTTCTTTTATACTTAAAGTTCTGTAAGGATAAAAGTGGAAAAGAGACATAGAGTAGATGAGGTAAATAAGATTCCATGTGAAGTTTGATTTAAAAGTTGTGTTTTGGGACTGGAAAGATGGTTCAGTGTTTAAGAACAGTGGATGCTCTTACAGAGGACCTGAGTTCAATTCCAAGCACCCACATGGTGGCTAGCAATCATATGTAACTCCAGTTCCACGGTTCTAACACCCTTTTCTGACCTCCTTGGGCACTACATCACACTGGTGCACTTATATATATGTAGGCAATACCTTCATACACATAAAATAATAAAAATACATAAAAAGTTAAAGTTCTGTTCACATTTTTCTCAATGTATATCTTTATTAAATTTTTGTGAATTTCTTAAATACATCATAATCATATTGAGACAACCTCCTCTATCCAACCTATGCATAGCACTCTCTACAAAAATGATTTCATGCATTCTGTTTTATATGTTAAGGCCCATCAAGTCAAGCTTGTATGACTAGATGTCCCTGAGTGCATACATTTTGTTTGCATTTTTTGTATTACTCTATTTTTTATGGAGTACATTCTTTTTTGTGTTTTCTTTTCCTATGTACAGTATTTCTTTAAGACGTTCCTACAGTGTGGTTTTGGTTGTCATAAATTTTCTTAACCTGTGCTTGTCCTGAAATATTCTTATTTCTCTATCAATTTTAAAAGTTAACTTTGCTGTTGCTGAATTTATAGCAATCTTGGTTGTCTGTTACTTTCAGTGCTTGAAATGCATCATTCCTCACTTTTCTGAATTTTAGGGTTGTTGATGAATGATCTGTTGTTATTCCCATGTTTGTGTCTCTGCATTTGCATTGGAATTTTTCTCTCAGAGTGCTTAGTAATTTTTTTGCGTTGGTTTTGAAACGGGGTCATCCTATAGCCACAGCTGGACCAGAACGCACTCTGTAGACCAGGCTAGCCTCATTCTCACAGAGATCCCCTGCCTCTTCCTCCCAAATGCTGGAGTTAAAGATGCGGGCTCCACACCCAGCTTGGTTTGTATTTTTCACTGTGTGACTTTGACAGGTTATGGAGAAATTCTCTGATCAGTTCTTTTTGGGATTGTAAATGCTTCTGTTTGGATGTCTCTTTTTCTCTAAGTCTGTGAATGTCTGATCGATAATATCATTGAATAAATTGTTTAAATCTTTTAGTCTCTCAGCTACTTCTTTTCTATCCTATGAATTATTAAGCTTAGTATCTTAAATGCACCCCATACTCCTCAGAAGTTTTGATTACGTTCATGATTTTTTTTCTTTTTTTTTGAAATAGGGTCTCTGAAGAGCCCCAGCAGACTTGGAACTCACTATAAAAACCTTGCTGGCCTTGATCTCACAGTCATCCACCTGCCTCTGCCTCCTGAGTGCTGGGATTAAAGGCATGCACCACAAGGCCAGATTATGTTCATTTATTATTTTCTTGTCCTTTTCCTCCATCCCTGAAATTCCCTCTTCTTTTTTTCTGTTGATAATACTTTCTGCTGTGTTTTTTTTTTATTTGATTGATTGACTCTTTTATTTCCAGAATTTCTAATTGTTGGATAAAAGCCAGCCTGGAATAGCCACAGGAAACGTAGGAGGACTCCAGCAAAGCAAAGTTGATTTCTTAGGATTCCTGGTGCCTGGCAACTCAGCTGAGGAGAGAAAGGCAACCAGCAGCCATCTAACTGCTGAAGAAGTTCTTATAGGGGGTTGGGGAACGGGGAAGATGCCAAAACAATCTTAGTTTCAAGGGAAGTAGCTTGAAGTGAGACAGTTCTTACATCAGTGGGTGCAGGGTCCTGTTTATCTTCCAAAATTGTCTGGGGAACAGCTTTGTGCTGAGACAGCCCTAAATGTAGCTGCCTGGCCAGTTCCTGTTTGGCAAGGGGGCCCTCATGGCCTGTCTTGTGTTATAGGATAGGGGGCAGTGTTTTCTCATCATGGCCACTTCCTGTTGGTCAAGGTCAATGTGGGGAAATGAAGACTGGAGTCAGGGTCCAGTCAGGCAGCGAGGGTCTCCAGATCATGCATCTAGACATAGTCCTCGGTGGTCGACAGACGTTTATACACATGTGGAGGAAAGGAAAATAACAGTTGGTTAAAACTGGTATGAGTTAGTTGTTGTATCTGGCCCTGAAAATATCCAGAGGCAGGGAGCAATGGTTAGCACCAGAGTAATAGAGATCAGGGGCCCAAGTAAGGGCAGAAGCCAGGGAGTCAGTCCTGAAAAGATATCCCATTGGGGTGACTGCTGGTACTGGGAAGTTTTAAGTAAGAAATCCCTGGCCACCTGTTGGAGACATTTTATGCTGTGTTCAACATTATTTGATTGGTTTACATAATAACAGCATTCCTAGCCTGAGAAAATGCAGGTACCTCCCTTTTCTGCAGTTAATAGATCCAGGGCTCTCCTGTTATGAAGGGCAACTTCAGCTAGGGAGGACAGTTGCTCTTGTAAGATCTGGATTGACTGGGCTGTTGCTTCCACTGCTATAGTAAGTTCCCGCTTGAGGTCCTGGATCTCCTGAGAGAGGTGTTGGGCCAAGAGCAAGGTGTGTCCCAGGCTCCCTGCTGTGAATCCTGTGGTGGCTACAGATGATACCAGGCTGATTCCCACCAGCACTGCTAGAGTAGCTGAACTTTTTGCTCTGCTTTTTTCTGTTTCTGTGGAGAGAGAATCATTCACCTCTCCTGAGGCCTATAGGGTTACTCTAGATATGAGAATGACTGTACTGTAGGTAGCCTTGACTGGTGGGGAGATATAAGTATATACCTTGGAGCAAAGGAAAAGTAGCACTGGGGCTAGACCAGTATTTCCCCAATTGTATCATGGTGGAGGGAGGAGTGGGGGCAGTTAGAGACTTTAGCCTAATGTCTGGGAAGTTCAATTCTTTGAACTCTTAAAGGAATACTGATCACTTTAATTGTTGGTTATACTTTCTTTTTGGATGTCTAAGACCATACAGTTGGCTCAAATAAACCAATTTATTTTTACTCTTAAGGTCGTTTGAGGATCTGTTCTCAGGGGTCATATGGGCTTGGGAGGAGCTCCTGGCTCCTTTCTTTTACCAGTTCCATCTATGTGAAGATAGGTCAAAGGTCCTGCTTGACTGTAGCTGGCTTCAGTTGGAAGCATGGAGGAAATGTTTCCTCCTCTTAGTAGACTGGACACTGGTTCAAGTCCATCTGGTGGGGTCTCCATGGCCTCCCTGAACAAGAGGACAGGTGACTCATCACAGTTATGGGACATTTTGAGAGATGCTCCATATGCCCCTGGAACTTAGTTGACCTAGGAGGGCAAGGAACAAAAACTGTCCCTTTAAGTCCTTCTGAACAGATTAGTATAGACCCCCCAAAGTCTGGCTAATAAACATCCAAGAAGGTTAGTTATACCAATCTGGTGCTTTTAATTATCATGTGTGATAAATACAGATAAAGCTTTGGCAAAACCCATTTTTAGATGAACTTTTACCAGATGTCCTTAAACTAGTTAACTAAACTATGACCTTAGCCTGGGAATACTAAGCATGGCTTATCCCCATCTAAGGTTTTAGTGTCAAACCAATGTTTGATTACATTAAAGTTTTCCTGGGGAACCAATGAATTCACTGAGCTTACTTACAGAGATGACTGAGGGGTTGATGAGGTGTATGAGTGACCTGAGAGTATTTGCACTGGATGTTAACTTTTTCATAACCTCATGGGTCAAACTCTCTCTTTGCAGCCTTTTCTTTCCCAAGATTATATACTATAGTCCTTTTTAAATGTAGGATATCATTTGTAATTAGGGCAGAATTACATACAGCTGGCTGAGAAGAATGGCTGAATACTCAGGTGAGGGTCCAATGGCCATGTTTACCCCTCCTTTAATGAAGGAACATAACTGCCAACAGGCCCAGTTATGATGATTTTTAGTAAGTAGACACAGCTGAATTCATGAAGATGGCAGTTATTTGACTTAGGAGTGATGTGCAGCATCATCTTATAAAAGAACATGGAATCCAAATTACACAAATAAGACAATGTAATTAAGTTAATATTATCCATTTACACACTATGCTTTATAAGTTTCCAGATACCCCTTATAGAAAACATAAAACCATTATTAATCTTTGTTATTTTATGTAGTTAGGGAATGGTTTACCAAAAACTTGCTTTGGATTTTGAAGAAATGTAGACAATGGGCAGAGAAAAGCAACTGGTCCATTAAAACATTATCAAACTGAAGTCCATAACCTCTAGTATAATCATTTAAGGAAAACTGTGTTATAACCCTCCTCAGATTTAAATAATTTTTTAAAATGTCTTAAAATATTGAAATGTAGACTTTCTGTGTTTGGCCTGATGGAATCATTGTCTACTTCGTATTGTGGCCAGAAAGTGGTTCATAAAAACTTTAGGCGCTTTGATGTAATTATATCTGAAAGTCCTGGTTGCTTTAGGGACTTGAGAAGACAAGTCAAGGGAGTGAGAGCCTCAGGCTTAGACTGAGGGGTTCCCATAGTGACAGATTAAATAGACAGTAATAAGAAAATGGATGAGAAACTGAGTAAATAGGTAGAAGGATATGATGAGGATTCTCTCACCCAGAGAAGTGGAACTGGGGACACCAGTGAGGATGGCCAGTAGAAAGGTGACAGAAACAAAGAATAGGGGAGCAGGAGGAAGAAGGAGAAGGGGATACATGAACTCTTGGTCATGTCAAGTAGGTACGTGTGGAACCAACGTGCAGAAAGGTGTTGCCTTCTGTTGGAGCCCCGAGGAGTGGTTCCAGTCTACTGGCAGTAGAGTCCTACAAACATCAGGGAGGTGTGCTCACCAGAGAGGGGACAGAGCAAGCTCCTGCCCTGGATAGGCAGGGTGTGCTCCTTCCCTGGAAACAACATCCTGTGACCAGTAGAAGGAATGAGTTCTTCAGCACACCAGTGTGTCTTTCAGAGTCAGTTTGAAAACTCAACAGACAGTGAGTGTGGCACGACCAGGCAGTAGAGGAAGACAGAGCACAAGAAAGGGGATGGGAACAGAGACATGGAGAGTAAGAAAGAAGGGGAATGGGAAAGACAAGAGAGGGGAGACGGAGAGAGAGAGGGGAGACAGAGAGAGAGAGAGGCAATGGGTGAGAGAGAATATTTTGGTGTTAATTTAACATTTTTAGTTCATATGAGATTTTAGTTGAAAAATTAATATGATATCAAGTAAATTAATTTTAAGAAGCATAAATTTATGTTGACTGTGTATACATATTTAATTATATAGTCTTTGTTGAGACTGTGGTTGGTTTATCATTTTTAAACTAAAACACCTTTGAAGTAGACAAATCAAGTGAATATACCTTAAAACATCTTGAAAGTAAACTAAAATCAAAAAAGGTATTTAATAAATAAGATTTTATATAGCCAGTTTAGGTGTTGTTTTGTATAGGTAATCAGCATTTGAAAGTTTTGTGAAACATTTAATAAACCTGGAGACAGTGTTTAATGGATTTTAAAATAATTAGGGTACCTGTTTATAAGGTCTTTGAATGTATCATCAAAATATTTATAAATTTGTATGCATGTATTTTGATTAGGCATGTCAAAAATAAAACCAATAATTCTGGTGTATAATAAAACAATGAGAAAGGAGAAAGAGCTAAAATGGTCATAGTTCAAAAATTGTTTTGACATAAACAATACATGAAAACAATTATTGTACAAACAGATACCGTAATCACATGAAATTAGGTGCAGGAAAGAGTACAAGACAGAAAGCTTATATCTCTAGTTCTTTAATATTTAAAAGACTTAGTGGCCTAAAAGAGAGGCTTAAGTTTATCATGTACATTTAAGGTAATATCTCTTTCCATTTTTAAGAACTAAATAAGTGAAAGGTGTTATAAATAAAACTCAAGATCTAAGAACCCTATCAATACCTCACAAAGAACACATGGACAAAGCAAAAGTAACTTGGCAAAGCAGATTTTACTTTTATATCAAGATGTTTAAAGGAATCTGTTAAAAGAGAGAAAAGCTCAGCTGTTCTAGACCATCAGGTTCAGGATGTATTAGGGCCTTATTTTGAACAAAAGTCTTATAAGGTGTGGTGGGATTAAAGGATTAGAATTTCTTGTCATAAAACAAGTTTTAAGGTTTTTACAGGTTTTTGAAAGAGAAGACTAATATTTAATGTTTCTTACAGAGGGAGATGCCTTTACATGTGAAAGTCAGCAAAGTTAAAAGTTATTAGCATAACTAAAATCAGAGGAGATGGGAAAGACAAAAAAGGAAGCATTAACACTTTAGGTTAAGAGTAAATAAAATTTAAATTATACTGAAAATAATCCCATTTAGAAGCAGGATAAAATAATGTTAAAATTTAAACTCCCATTGTGGCATTACTTCCTTATTCTGATATACAAATATATTGACCTTGTTATAAGTCATTAGAAACCATTAAAATCTGTTGTTCTTTTATGACCTGATCAAGAATCCAAGATGAAAGCCAAAACAAAAATTGCAAGAGGATTAGGAGGTGTAAGTGAACATTACACATTCAGGTGTAGACCTGAATACCCTGAGGCAAGACAGTAAAATAGATAAAGAAATTTACCTTCCCAATTAAGAGCACCTGTAAAAAATTCCACATGAGCAAGAAATAAATAAATTATTAGGATTTGGGGGTCCTTAGTGGTCACCAAGATGGTATGGGGAGAAAGAGTGTCCCCTAAAGATTTTTTTATTTTTTACTTATAGAAGAATTTACCAAAACAGAAGCTTTAGGACATAGGCATGATGTAATGCAGGTTTAGAGCCTGCATGGAGGTCAGATACGTGATGGGGAGTGGACAGCTTTAGAGAAAACTAAAGAAGTACAAGATGGTGGGTAACCTAAAGCATTGATGAGAGCATGTTTAAATCAGGATATAAAGAAGACATTTACTCTGAAAATTTTAGAAAAGCAGGTAGACTCACAGAAGCCTAAATATTTGTAGCTGGGTTCAGAAGCAGAACAAGAGTTATAGGAGGGGGAGAGAGAAGGATCTGGAGCATTTTTCCTGTGTGGGGAATCCATAACTAGTTAGAGGGAGGAGGAGAGATAGCCTAGATTAAAGGATGGAAGCAAAAGAGACCTAAAATTGGATAGAACAATATCAGAAATCATCCTGAGCAAAGTGAGGAAGAAAGACACTGGAAGAGGGCAAAGGCAGAACGACGGAAGACAGACAGCATTCCAAGCCCATGGCAAAGTAAAGGGGAAAGGAGTCCCTTTGGGCCCACTGCAAAGCTCCAGGAGCTCCTGAGCCATCTAAGTCTTAGTGGAGAGAGAAGGAGAAGAGAGGGAGGTGGAAGAGAGAGAGAGAGAGAGAGAGAGAGAGAGAGAGAGAGAGAGAGAGAGAGAGAGAAAGACCCAGAGCTCTGTGGGAGAGCACTTACCCAAGCTTTGTCAGAGGGTGAGGAATGCAGATGAATTCATAATCTTGGGCCTGATCTGGTGAGTGGTGGGAGCCAGCATAGAGCTGCTGGTTGCAGGAGTGCATGTTCAGTAGCATGGTTCAGGAAGAGGGAACTGGGTCATAAGTAACCCAGTCATTTCTCTTTCTGGGTTTTGGCACCTCATGATAGATAAAAGCTGGGCAGGGAATAGCCACAGGAAACATGAGGACTCCAGTAAGGCAAAGTTTATTTCTTAGGATTGCTGGTGGCTGGCAGCTCAGCTGAGGAAAGATAACCAGCAGCCTTCTTATTACTGAGGAAGTTTTTAATAAGGGGGTTAGGGAATGTAGCAGGTAGCAAAAATAATCTTTAGTTTCAAGGGAAGTGGCTTGAACTGAGATAGTTCTTACATCAGTGGGTCTGTGTGCAGGGTCCTCTTTATCTTCCAAAATTATCTGGGTAGGATCTTTGTGCTGAGACAGCTGTAAATGTAACTGTCTGGCCAGTTCCTATTTTGCAAGGGGGCCCTCATGGCCTGTGTTGTGAGGCTTTTTCACACTGGGAGAGGGTCGTCTAAAGACCTGGACTCTAACACTAATATGTTTTTGTCCAGCGTCTCAATTTCTGTGCTGAAATGTTTTAAAATTTTTCTTACATGTAGTAACTATTTCATCTAATATTGGTAATTTTCTTGTATAGGTCCTGAATTGAATTTGTAACTTTCCTTATTAGCTCCTGAACTGATATCCCTACTTCATTCATTTGCTTGAGTTGACTATATGAACATTTATTCTGCTAATGAATAAGAGTCTGACTTTTGTGATATTTTTAAAAGCATTTAAAATTATTTTAATTGAATTTTATGAATTTCATACAATATATTTTTATTGTATTTATAAATTCTTTTTATACCTCTCACTACTCCTCACCCATTTATATGTACATATCTGTGCCTTCAGAGTCAAATTTCTACCCCCAAATTCACGGTGGTGTGGGTACTGGAGCCTGCTCAACCTACAAAGAGTCTGGGCATAAAGGAGACTGACTCTTCCCTTCTCTGGGGCCATCTGTTTCCAATACTCTCTCAGGTTTGGAGTTTCTTACCCACTTCCCCATATCTATGCTGGGATTTTGCCTTGCTTGAACTTAGATGTGACTTGTGCATGCTGTCTTCATTGCTTTAGTTCATATGAGTAACTGACCAGCTGTCTGGAAAGCTCTATTTCTTTATGGTCATCAAGCACCTCAGGCTCTACAATCTTTCTGGCCTCTCCTTTGCAAGGATCCTGGGGCCTTGAGAGGGAGAAGTTTGATATGGCTCAGCTATTCAGGCATAAACATTCTTCAGCCTTTTAATCTCTGCATATTGGCCACTTGTGGTTCTCTGTGTAATCACAGTCTGCTTCATAAGGAAGCTTCTCTGCTGAGAGTTTAAAGATGTATTAATTTATGACTATAACAGGAAATCATTAGGAATTAGTTTAATATTATAGCTACCTAGCAGAACAATAGTATTAAACACTCTCCTATGGCCTGTGACCTGTCTAGTCTCAGTTTTCAGGCCTAATATAAATTTCAGGCATGGGCTCCATCCTATGAAGTAGACCTTAAATCCAATGAGAATGTGGCTCTTTATTCCCATAGTATTCATGCCACTATTGCACCAGTTGCATATCTTGTTAGGCCAGTTATTACTATAGCTTGCAGGATTCAACACTGGCTATGGTTGATGACTAATTTTCTCTTCAGATAGTATGCATAGCCTCTTCCAGCACGATGAAAGCTAGCCAGTGGAAATGAGGCTTTGAAATCAGCATCAGCTTGATTCTTCCTTGTCTGATCTACAATTCACGTATGTAGCATCTTCAGCAACAGGCTCTTTCCGTGAAGTTCTGGGCAGTAACCAAGAAGGGGAATAATGAGTGTTGTATGAGGGTCTGTGGGACCCCTGGTCAGTAGCTTCAAAGAGGGAGTCTATTCCTGGCACTGAATTTTTACTTTGCCAACCTATAGTGTCCAGGAGGGACAATGTCCCACTGCTATAACACAACACTTTTTAATCAATTTTATAATGTATATTTATATTCTTTAAGAAGCTTCTGTAGTGGTAGGTTTCCATGGGACATTTTCTGAATGTCTTTAGTTAGC
>NW_008349000.1:2817426-2817534 GCF_000622305.1 Nannospalax galili | reverse complement strand
GAGCTAAAATTTTCAGTACTTAAGTGGTGAGGTGAGAACAGAAAGAGAATCAGGAGAGAGAAGACAGTTTATAATGAGAAGGAAAACATATGGGTTAGAGGTATGAAA
>NW_008349000.1:2801935-2817146 GCF_000622305.1 Nannospalax galili | reverse complement strand
AGAGTATTAGGCCCTCAGTGCTTTCTTCCTAGTTGAGAAATTATGATTTCCACAACCATTATATTGTGTTTATTTTGCTATGGGCATAATTAAATAGTGACTGGAAGAGACCAACAGAAGAGATGGGGTGATTATGGTTATATATAGATATATGATACATAAATTATTTTAACAGGAAAACTAAAAAAACAACATCTGGTAATTTATAATTATTTGTTTGATGCATTCACATGACCAAGTAGAGATTTTGGCGCTTTGATAAGAGTAGAGAAATCTACAAAACTCTGTTGAAGGTACCCAATAAAAGGGACTTGAGGGGGCTGGAGAGATGGCGCAGCAGTTAAGACCACTGACTGCTCTTTCCGAGGACCCAGGATCAATTCCCAGCATGCACTTGGTGGTTAACAACTATCTGTAGCTCCAATTCCAGGAGATCTGACACATTCTTTTGACCTCCGTGGGCACTGCACGACATGGGTACACTTACAGACATGCAGGCAATACACTCAAGCATATAAATAAAAATATTTAAAAGACAGGCTTGAGAAAATGCAGACCTGAAAGTCCAAATTGAGATTCTAGTGAGAAAACTTGACACAAATTCTGGCCATTTTCTTTTTTCCAGTTGGCCTAAACAAACATCTTAGTGATCTAGTCAGTAATAAATTACCCCAATACTTAATAGCCTAAGATAACACGCTGTTACAGTACGTCAGGAACCTAGAAGCAGCTGAGCTCTGTGGATCATGTTCAGGTTCTGCCCCCAGCCCTCAGCAGAGTCTCCTCTTTCTTTATAGGACAGTTGTGGAGGTTCACAAATCCTCCCCAACAGCATCCTTCCACATGGCTGATCTCAGCATGGCTATCAAACATCTGAGAGAAGAGAATGTGAACTTGCAAGGAGCCTTGTGACATGCTCTTGGAAGTTAAGAACCATGTGTCACTTTCACCATGTCCTGTTTTCCACATGAACCAAATTAGTACAGTGTGAGAAGAGACTTCATACCATGAAACAGGAATCACTAGAGTCCTAATCCAGGCTCCTATCATAGTAACCCAGAGATACAAATACAGAGCAAAGGCAAAACAACCCAAGTGAGCTGTTTCCCCAGCTGAGATATATATTCAGAAAGTAAGGTAAGAAGGTCAACATGACTTTGGATAAATTTCTGATATGAAATTTGAGTTATATGGGGCCGGAGAAATGGTTCAGTGGTTAAGTCCCCTGGCTTCTCTTGAAGAGGACCTGGGTTTGGTTCCCAGCATCCACATGGTGGCTAACAATCACCTGTAATGCCACTTCCAAAGTATATGACACCCTCTTTTGATCTCCACAGGCATTACATGACAAGGGTGTGCCTATTTACATGCAGGCAATACACTCATACAAATAAAATAAAAATAATAAAATGTTTTTAAAAAGAAATTTGAGCTATCTGTGAAAAAGGAAAATAATGTGTAAGGCAAGGAACAGAAACAGACATATTAGTGTTGAATGATAAGCCAAAGTACTATAATTGAATGACTAAAAGGTGGGATTCTGAATTTATTATTTGACACCCTAAAATGAAGTAGCAATGACTAACATAATATGGGGAGAAGATGTTTGGAGATGACTGGAAAATGATTATTATGATGGTATATGTCATGATGTGTAAAAATCAGAACATCTTTGAGTTCTAATGACTTTAATCTCTGAGAAACGGCAGAGTTCAACAAAAAGATGGAAAGAGGGTGCTTTTAATAAGTAGAGTAGCCCCAAAGTAACAGTTTCCTACTCATGGGCATGGAGACAGCATCATAGGAGAGGAATCATAGATCACATTTGTGGTGTTCTTTGCATGGAGGACCTAAAAAGACTAAAAGAATGTAATTCTTCATTAGTCATTTTGATAGTAAGAACAAAGATGAACAACCCCAAGATCTGCAAAAAAATTATCTGCATAAGACGATTTTCAGAGAGCATGTCTCAAAGGGTTAGAATAAAGTAGGACCCAAAGGAGAAGAGAAGAGTGTTTAAGTCATCATCGAGTGTGGCAATGACTTAAACACTCTCATGTAGGAATGCCCAAAGATTACAATGTTCTACAACAAAGTTCATTCAGTGGCTGTAATCCAGTAAGGATGTTGATCCTGTATTCCATGAATTTCCTCCTGTCTTACTGTAGACTGTGCTGACTGTGAGACTCTCTCTGAGATTCAGTATTTAACTGAAGTCCTGGCAAGGGAAATCCTCTGAAAAGCTTGAAATAGGTAATGAAGGAGCAAGCCCTGCAATTTTGTGCTTTTTCTGTGATGATATTCTATTCTTATGGTAAAGCCACTGGTATTTCCCGTCATTGGCCAGGCTTGTGATGTATTGTAATACTGTCTGAAATGGCTGTAAAGCACAGCTGCATATGCCACATTTAATGTTGTAGCACTGCTAAGGACTGATCATTCAATCATGAAAGGTCACACATTTATTGATTCTACCAAATGAAAGCTGTAAACAACTGGAGAAGTTTTGTGCAGCCACTGAATGTCCAGTGAGCTTAATATGACATCATTTGAAAAATTATTAAAATTTTACACCTTTGGTAGCTATGGGTAAGTAAAGAAAATAATTCATAATTTTCAAGTCTAAAGGCTACATCAACTCATTTGCATTATAATACACACTCTGTGGTAAAACATACATTATAAGATACAAAATTTCTATATGCCTGGAAACAAAATTTCCTGAAAGTGGGAAATACAATTAATGTTTATATTAATAAATTATATTCAATTTGTGTTTATTTTGTATATTCTTAATAAAACTTCCTCATCCTAGCCCCAAGCAATGGATATTTTTATTATAAAATTTAGGAAGTGAAAAATATTTAGTTCAATCTTCTGGTGAATTACAATAGTCATTTCTAAAGTAGAAGAAAAAATGTATGTACACCATAGACTTTGCTGACTCAGTGTTTAGCTAATGTGTTTTTCTTTTCTTCTGTGTATATCAATTTGGTTCATTATAGTTTGAAGATTAGATTCTACCAAAGTAAACTGAGAAGTAGTCCTACATAATTAGAACAAAGCTATTTAAAGCATTATTCCCACCTCGAAAATCACCTAATTTCTTTAGGAGAACAATATAAAAAAAAACACATCTGAAGATTTTATTAGTATCATTCTTGCTATTATTAGTAATTACTTACATTAGCAAAATAGCTAAGTTCAGGTAAATCTGCTTGGAAACAGTGGAAATTGCCTGAGTTTATCAGTTTCTCTAAATTTCCTTATTTCATGTAATTTTCTAATGTTGTGCACATAAATTGTGTAAATTAAAAAAAAAGATTGCAGATTTGGGGAAGATTCAATGTTAATGGTCATAACAAAAGGCACATAATTATGAATTTCTCTTAGCAAGACATTTTTCAAGGTCTTAGTATTTTGATCTACCCACCACCCTACATCCCAGCTTCAAATTTCAATAAGAAGATAAAAGCCACAAAATGAAAATGAAAATCAATCTTCTTTTATTTAGGAACAAATTAAATTCCTCTTCCAAAGTAATGATTTTCACCTTAAGGCGGAGATAACTATCTTGTTGCTCTGGCAAGGTTTCTTATCCTTCTTATCTTACCACAGCTAACCTTATTAATCCCTTCCCTTCAAACTCTTCCTGACTTATGTCTCTTTAAGCACTTCTGTAAAGGTTGATCTTTTACTTACACTTGGCCTCTAATTGAGTCAGTGCCACTTTGAGGACTGTAAATGGATCCTTCTGAAGTCAATTCTTCAGACACTCTACTGCATTTTTTTCTCTCAGTAATTGATACCTGTGTTAAATGGATTTTCACCATGTTTTTGTAGTTTCTTGTAATCAAAATGAAAAGATACCAAATTCTAATTATCCATTTCTTTGGTCTCCCAACATTTCATAATACTTGGTGAATACGTTTATAAATATAAAAGTGATAGGGTGTATTCCTAGAATGTCGAAGGGAAAAACATAAAATGTGTTTCAGTGAGGAAATTACAGTCTGAGGTCCTGTGCTTTGTCATATTATCTGTTTGGCCAAGTCAATGATTGTCATAAACTTCTGCAGAATTTCCAGCCCATGAAGAATATGAGCATTTTGTAAGTGCATGGCATTTATAATCTGTGCAGTATTTTATAAATATTGAATTCTTATTTTCATATTTGAAAAGAAGTAAAGAGTTTTCCCATATTAACTTCCAACTTTATGAATCACTGTATGAATATATATATGTATATGTATATGTATATATACATACAGATACATAGTATATAATATTTACTTGTATGTATATTGTAGTTTTGGTAAATGGCTGTATATTTGTGAGTGCACAGAGGTGAGAAGAAATGATTTTTGTTCTCCAAGTCCTCAAGGTTGAGATCCATGTACGTTCCATCACAGTGTTTGAATGGCATGCTGGGAGGGTCTCTCCCACAGAGCAGAGCAAACTCATTCTGGGACTCATGAGGTTCATGATGAAAGACACCTGGAAGAAGGTGCCATGCCGTATGTATTTATGAATGACATTTATTATCTTTCTCAAAAGATGACAGTTACCTTCTGCCTTTTTAAATTTACTAATACAGGGTCTGAGTAGTCAAGTCATAAGAAATATAACTGCAATAAACTAAGAGTAGGTAATTTGTTTTGCATTGCCCAAAATTGCTATAGCACATGACTAAAGACACCTCACATCTTGTAATGTCTGATCTCAAACTGAGATCATTCTAGGAATGACTTTTAGAATGGACAAAATTGTTCTAAAGATGTTTGTTTGCTTAACCTCATACCCAAAGAACTGCTGTTTACAATGAAAAGAAGCTTTGTGAGCCATGTGCTCCTCTTGGGTCCTGTGTACCTGAACTTAATGCTACAGGATGCTACCTCACCCACCACCCAAGATTAATTAATTAATATGTGTGTGTGCTTGGTTAGCATATCAAAGTACTGAAAGCAGCTTGTCTACTTCATTGGAAGCAATGAGGAAAATTGAAACCCGTTTGTGTGTGTGTGTGTGTGTGTGTGTGAAATTTTAGGCCTAGGGGTCAAAGATTTTCTGATGAGGCTGAGTCCTGACTTTCTGTATTTCATGCTAGAAACACTATTTCAATAAGAGAACGTGCTAAGCCCTGATTTGGGAACACAGTTCCATATCTGAAATCTCCACAGTTCAGATACTCTCTTAGTCTCCTATGTAAGGCTATTTCTTTGTTAAGCATCACCAAAATGTGGCTTAGAAAAGATTCAGATCATCTACTATTATATATAACGAATGCAAGGTATGTTGCACGCTTCACTTAATATGTTAAGTGTCTTAAGTTGTATGAGTTTCCTGGCAATTTTATGAAGTAGGTAGCATTCACCTTTTATCAGATTCAGAGATTTACTCTCAGAAAAGTCTAAAGATTTGTTCAAGATCACTGTACTATCAAATGGTAGGGCAAGAATTCTGACTGATGTGCATTGTATGTTACAAATATTGTTAAAAAAGGAAAATAAATAGAAAGATAAGCTCAAATCCTAGACACAAAGAGAATTTTGCCCAAAATGAGATGAGGCTTTTCTCTATTGAGCTGAAGGAGGTGATTTTCTCACTTTTAAATCTTGGATCAGTGAGAGAAAAATGCAGCATCTCCTAATGTTGAACATGTGTTTCTGATCAGTGGATATATGACTTCTGTTTTGGGTGTTACTTTTTTTTTTTAAATCAAAGATTATTACCACATATTTACTAAAGTCACAATGGAAATGCTTAAAACTGTTGTTCTTGAAAGAATAGATGTGGAGGACGAGCAAGAAACCTCCTGTAGAAAACATTTCTGTAGTGACTTGCAAGTTGCTAATTTGTGTGCTGGGAAGGAAGCTAACCTGCCCTATCTAGTTTCACAAGTCATCTTTGAAATGTCTTCAATTCTGAATGATATCTATTTTGCCAGTACAAACTAAAAGAAGTAGAATAATTTTAAATGAATTCTAATTCAAGGTTAGGAACTTAAAGAATTAATAAATTTAATGGGGATCTATTTCCACAGATGAAGGGTAAAAATCCGTAAAAACTTAAGTATAGATGATTACTCTGAACACTTCATTTCCCTCTATATCATCACACTTAAGAGATATAAAATCTAATTTGTGTTCCCAAAATACATTTGGTTGTGGATACATGCTCTAGAACTTGCATAATGAAAATATGGTATATTTATAAAATTGAATATTATTTATCTGTTAAGAAAAGTGAAAAATTGAAATTCACATATAAATGGATAAACCTGGAAATTATCAACCTGACTGAGGTAACCTGGTCTCAGGGAAACAAACATCTCACACTTTCTCATATGTGGATGCTAGCTTTGAACTTTTAGGTATCTATGTTTCACTTAAAAAAAATCCAGAGAGGTTAGGAAACTAGTTAGGATCTATAGTTTGGGGACATTGGCCTACCAGATATTCCAACCTAGCAGATAAAATTTCAGTGCCAGGGATGGGCTCCTTCTTTTGGCCCTGTTAAACAGGGAGTTTGCATAGTCCTTTAAACAACTGTACAAGGTACCTGCTCAAGCAATTTCATTTAACTGCCACTAAATCCTGAGTACGAAGGTAGTAGTATCTTGCTCACAAGGACATATTATCTGAAAAACTATGATTTTCAACACTGTCAGTGATTAAAATTACAGAGGTAATACAGGAATGAAGAATTATAATTTTCTCTAGAATTTTTTATAATTATTCCTTTGTGTTTTTATGTTTGTTGTCTTTAAATTTTCCATAAATTCCTGAAGGATATCATGCAGTATAGCATTTTATAATATATGGAACAGAGTATTTATATAAATCAAGACCTGAACTCAGAAAGAGTAGCTATATTTGTAATCCTTTTGTAGTGATGGGGAACAGTTCTAGGGCCTCTCGCATTTTAGGTAATGTGCTTGCACTAAACTATAACCTATCCTTTAAATACCCATTTCTAAAGATGTCATTCAACCTTCATATTTTGGATGTTGCTACAGAGTTGGCCATATGTTTTATATATTTGATTCTAAGCATGAAAAGTAGGTATTACAGAGAATTAAAAGAAGAAAGATAAAATACACTAATTTTTAATTATCATTGCTATCAACAGAATGGTAAATTCATGAAATTTTAGGAAACAATGTGGAGATAGCTTCTGTAACTTTTATCCAATTCCATCTAATGGTAATATTTTGGCAGAACCACAGTACAGCATTACAATCAGGATATTTAAGTTGAGACAATTAAACAATCTTATTCAAAGTTCTTCAGCTTATAATTGTGTGTGTGTGTGTGTGTGTAGGCAAGCTTATTATCAATTGTCACAGTCATGATATTCAATATCTCCCTGACACAGAGCTTTCTTTTGTGGTCCTTTTATAAAACTACCTACAGTCCTCCAGCACTCTTCCCCACCGTTTCTAATCCTCGGCAATTATTACCCAACTGATCACAAATCTTTAATTTGAATTATATTGGTGTTGGCTCATGTCGTATCATATTTTTCTGAAGTCTGTCTTAATTGTAGACAGAATTTGGATTCATAGACTAGTCAACATGTGTTCTCAAGTTCAGCATCTGTCCAAAGTCCTTAGTAGGTGACGTTGCAAAAATTCTGAACCCAACTTGTACCATGGCGCATTGGGTATACAAATAAATCTGACATTTAGTACAAATTGCAGTGTGCATATGTAACATTGCTGACTGAGCAGGTGTAGCATATGCAAAAGCACCATGTTTTGTATGAATAGAAATTTATTCACTTCACAGTGTTCATTTTTTAAGCCTTTGGCATCCTGGTGGCCCTGCACAAGCATGTAGATACTTATCTGCAGTGATTATGCCTATGAGTTGAGCAAATCAGTAGACTTGATTAAGTAAATCAATTAGACTTTATCAGCATGTCCTCATATAAACTTGCTTCAGGTCCTTGAGACTACCAATATCTTCAAACCATTCATCTCCTTCCTTATAAAGAATGCATCACAAAGTCCTTCCTTGTCTCCCCTCTCATTTGTGCTAGCTGTGTTCATGCTCCTGGCATTTCCTGATTTCTGGGTACACTAACTGCACCTACAGCATTAAAGTGAGAAAGGTAACCATGGCAGTGCCAGTGATGCTAAGAAACCATTGGGACAATTGTCATCAGTCTCAGCAATTGTGAAGTCTACCTCCCCAATGAAACAACTGGGCCCTGGCTATACTATACAAGCAATGAAAGAAACCAGGGATGAGGACTGATGTCAGTAACAAACCGGGGAATGCTAGGAAATGAGGTTCTAAGAGATGTCTTCTTGATAATTTAGATGGAAGATTTGAACTTAATGTATGCATGGTTTGTAAATATCCTACAGTGACAATAACTCATCACACAAAAACAATTTTAAATAAATAATATAGGCTATGTAAAAAACTTCATTAGAATATATTCACATATGAAAATGACGTTTATCTGTCTGTGTCCCTATATTTGATTAATTGATTAATTGATTCAGATATTATTTCACATCAAAAATGCTTGGAAACTCTTGTGCTATTTCAATAGACTTGTAATTAGTCCAGTTTATATTGAACAAATGAACTTATATTAAATAATTAAAAGGCATATTTAGGATATCATGAGGTAATCAGTCCTACCTTATGTCAGAGTAGATTTGTGTTTTATGGAAAAATTATATTAGATTTGTAAATTCATTATACAGTGCATTTTATAATTATATAATTTATGTCATATAATTATGACAGTATAAAGTATATTTGTAAAGGGGTTAGCTGAATTAAAACATAACTCTAACAATTCTCAAGTACAAAAATAATTTTTATTTGTCTTGATTTAGAAATTGATGGTATAGTTATTTAAATGAGAGTCCTTAAGTGTAATTCAAATTTCTTACCAATAAGTCAGAATTATTTCATTATTTAATCATAAGGTCTAAAACAAGGCACAATGAACATTTAAACAAAATTATATGAATATATATATATTCATATATATATAGAAACCATACACTTTACCTTTTCACTGTGTGACACTATTCCTAGGGATTTAGGAACAAATTGTGGTCATCCCAGATAAGGAATTGACAACAGACCAAAATAATAATACCATCAAATCAAATTGATGAACCAGTGAATTTATTGGTGTTACTTATAGGAGTATAGCCCATTCAAAGACTGCTCCCTGACTAAAAGCCCATCCCAGCATCAGTGACAGCTCATGAAAGCTGGGACCCCATAACTGTCTGCACAAATTGCCAGCAGTTCATGAGGTTGGAGAGTCTCCTCTCCTCTGCATTCCTTGGGGAGGGAGGGAAATCTGGTTATTTTCAGGTACTTTCTGAGACTGCTGAACTGTTTACTTCTGAGTGTTAATGAGCTTTTTCTTTGTACTTCCTGAGACTTAAGGAGCTTCCCTCCAGGATGGAATGTTCCGATTTGGAGGAAATTGCTGCACAATCATATTTAGAATCAAGCATTACATACTTAATACACAGATACATACATCATTAGATTCATGAATATAAATGGAAACCCAAGCTTGCTCTAGTGGTTCCTTCTTAGAAAAGCTGGTGTTTGAAGGGGAAATTACAGCACTTGATCTGTGAGAGTCAACATTTACAATTCTGTCGGAAACAAAGAAAAGGCTGAGTCTGGTAAAGCCTAGCATGGAAGGGGACTGTCTAGCAGCAATGGGGACACAGTATGTGAGGCAAGCTTCAGTGAGGAACATGCCAACAAATATATATTGAGCATCCATCCTGGGAAGTCACTGAAATGATGGTTGAAGACATGATCAGTTGTGGGTGTCCTTGAGATGGTTGCATGGGACTCAATCATTCTTTGTGTAGGGCCCCATTACCATAATGAAGTACTTCAAACTTATGTGGGGTACGTTTTGCACTATGTTACTGTTGATATTACACAGTTGCAAAGAATGAGGAGTATTATGTAGCGAAATATTTTGTTACAAGAATGTGACTAAAAAGCAATTTGTTAATTTGTTGATAACAGAGACAACTTGATGTAATGTTATGTATGATTAAGCTTTTTTTTTCTTTTGGTTAAAAGGAAAAAAGAACAATTTTGACAAACACAATTTCTCTTAATGGGCCTTAGGAAGAAATAAAGCAATTAGGTGTAATGAAACACTAGCCCAAATTCATTTCTAGCCCTCCTTCCGATAAAGCCTTGGGGGAATGTAGACCCTGAAGACATTTTCTTGACATGGATAGACATTGACAGTGGGAAACTTAAAAGCTAGTATCAAATTTCCTGAAGAATGCTCCCTTTTAGAATGATACCATACAAAGGACACTTCTATTTTCAGGTGAATAAGGGATATGGCATCAGTCAATTGCTTCTGGCAATACGAGCAAGAAAAATATGGCTTAAAATTTATTTTCCTGAAGAATACAAGGGAAGTTGGGAAGTGTTTAATCTTAAATGGGACCCTTATACTTCTGAATGCTAAGGTTTTAAGACTTTAAGTTTATGTAGGTGATTTTGGTAAAGCTGTTTTAAAAAAGGTGCTGTTTAGTCCCCTGAGGAAAAGACAAGACTATTCTGCCAAAATAAATCACATTTGTTTGCCAGGTAAAAGTTCTAAGGCACACAGGCTGTACCAGCTTATCTCACCTCCTGTCACAGACAGACAGAACAAAGTTGTTGAGTAGGAAGCATCACCCTAAGGACAGAGGTAGATACAATTATAGCAGCAAAACCAGACATCTCACTTGTCTCTCCTAATAAGCTGAAAGTCAGAAGTCAGAGAACATATGCAAGAAGAAATAGTAAATAGTAATTCATTTTTTTAAATGAGAGCCTGGTATGAACTACAATATAATTAATAGGTGTTTTTTTGTCTGCTTTTGACAAGGTTTCCCTTGTCCCAGCCCATCTGGAAGTCATTATGTGGCCAAGGCTGGCCTTTATCTCATAGAGATCTGCCTGCCTCTACCTCCTGAGGACTGGGGTTAGAGGCACACACCACCGTGCTTGGCATGAATAGGTGCTTTGAGCTTTATATTAAAATTGGAAAAATGTTTTGTATGTATTCAGCTTTTGTGAAATAACACTGAAGGAATTTATACAGGCTTTAAGAAAGCTGATTAAAGTGCTTTTTAAAAAATCTATACTGTAAATTAAAAGTGGACCCAACCTGAATTGGCAAGTCTGCTTCCATTACACAATAATATTCCAATAGAAGCATCGTGTCTTCTTAGAGAGGGTTCTTATGCATCAGCCATAAAACACCAGCTGTGGGCTGCATGCGCATTCAACTGCATTCCTATCTTTAGAAGTTAAATTCCCTTATCTGAGTTGCACCTTCTCCATTTATTACAAGGAAGAATTTTGGAAGGTATATCCTCTAAGTTTCCTTTCACATCAGTCATAACAGTACACTGGATGTTGCCACACATATTTAAATATTCAGCAGGTGGTCTGCTGACTCCTCCCCCATTTAATGTCTTACAGAAAGATATGACTAAAGTGACTTCTTCAGAAATTAATTTTAAATTTATGCTTCTTCTGAAACTAACAGTATTTCCATTGATTCTTATGAAAAAAATCTTCTTTTTCAAATAAAGCATTCTATAATGCTTCTTTAGAATGATGCATGTAGCATGTCACAGATACCCTCCTTGTACCAATTGAGAGAAAGTTTACCTATAATTTCTTATTCACTAAAATGTCTTTTAAAAGTGAACACAACCAATAAAAAAGCATTTCACCCAGAATTGTTAAAGCTGTGTTTAGTTCAGGTAATTACCTGAGACTCTGAAAGGTGTAATTATATTATCCTGTGGTGAGAAAAGAGTATTCATAAATAGTATCTGTGTTTATAGATAGTAAAAACATTTACTATTTTTTGCTTAAAACTAATACAGTGTTTTTAAGAATATATTTGTTCTCGAACAGGCTTCAAATACTTGAAGTCTTGGTCATATAACCGATATATACATATATAAAATGTTATCTTTTTCAACAACATGGTTGCTTCATTATTACTCATTAATTTTATAACATTGAAATATTGATACAAAGGAATTATGATGAGAAATGTCTCTATCATTATTGAGATGATATTTCAGAGAGCCTGTGATCTTGAATATTGAACTTGATTTCTAAGAGACATGAATAAAAAGTTCTTAATGCAGTGTATAGTTATTAAAAGCCAGTGGGACCTAAAGAGAACAGAAGACACAGGGAGGTGGGAACTCCTTTGTTAAAGTCTGTGGTTACACAGAAGAGAAGAATGCAGAAAAACCAATAAAAACTCAGGCTTCATCCTATATGGATGCAAGGCAGTGAGGCATTTAAATCAGGAGAAATCTGATCATTTTCAGGTTGAGTAATGTTAATTCTTGATAATTTATTAGTCTGGAAACACACTGATGAGAAAAACTGTAGCATTTGTCAAGGGAAATGGTGAGGTTTGGAAAGTAGGAATGATTATACTGTACAAAAGAAGGTAAGGAAATGATACAGGGCACAGAACCGAACTGGTAAGATGGTAGCAGTAAGAGGAGGTGTAAACCTGGAATGACACCGATGACAAGCTTCCCTAATAAAGACTAGAAGGTGTGGGAGAGTGGAAACTTTACAAGTAAGAGATTCCTTTGTATTTAGTCAGGATTTATGTAGTACGCTCTCCAAATCTGAAACTATGCAAGTCATAATGCTACACTTATAATCAGGGATTTTGCAGTTTTAAGAGGAATGTAGACAAAAATACAATCAACAAAGTACCATATAACATATCACTTTCATATTTAGAGGAACTAAATATCAACGCACACTTTCAAGGAGCAAATAAGTTTGTGAAAATTATACTATAAAGTTCTTGCATTTATAACCATAGATCAGTTCATCTCTCAGCCCTCATAAAAGGAAACTTCTCTTTACAGCAGATGACAAGTAGTACAGAGCACCACAACTGGTCAACGTGCAGAGAGTAAGAGACTGTGAAGTGCTTGGTTCTAAATGTAACAGCTATGGTACATCTCCTCTACCCATCAGGGATCGTTGTGGAGGAGGGGCAGAGGTAGATGATGACCACAGTGAAACTGTTCTTGTCTGGCATGACAGGGTTGTTGCACACATGAACTCACAGCTGCTGTGATTATATGCACATGACCTGTACAAAATCAAACTAGACAAAAATCCTATTATGTGTAGGGGAGGGGCTTATGATTTTCCACTCCTAGCTGAGGAGTTCTTGGCAATTGGTAACCGCTGGAAGAGTGTCAGTTCTTTTCAAGGACATGACCATTAAGAGGCTTACCCATGCTTTAGTATATGATCCAAGACTCATGCACATATAGACAGCACTAAGTGAACACATGGTCTTTTATATTTTCAAAGAGAGAGCACATAAAATTGGGAAGTAAAAGTGGGGGTGTGTAGAAGAGGTCTCGAAAGGGGTCAAATGCAGAGAAAAAGTGACTGTGAGGTGTCCAAACTTAAGGGACACATTTACAAAGTATGTTCTACACCTAAGGCTCAGGGAACATTCTGGAAGAGGGGATAGAAACAAACAAAGTAAGAGCCAGGGGCACAAGACATCTGATGCTAGTTAATGATTTCTAGACACAATAGGGGAAGATGCACCAACAAAATCTCTACAGTCTCCCTTATGATAGTCTAATGAGATCTGCATAATGACAAAACCAGCTGACATACCAAGGTTGACTGGGGGCAAGGGGTGTCACATGTTCCTACCTGAAGATGAAGAGCTACAGATAATTGATGGATGCTGATGAAAAGATAATCAGTTTTCCCCAGAGACTATCTCTCTGAGAGATTGTCTAAACCTATATGGACGGCCCTAAATGCAGGTACACACAAGAATCACTTAATCACTTAATGGACTTGTTTCTTACTTTCTCGAGGTTGGGCAGCAATAAACCCACGTACACATGAACACAACTAAATGGACTCAGTGAATTATATATATATTTATATATATGTGTGTGTGTATATAATGTATATTCATAAATGCATGTATATGTAGCTATAATAATCAAATAAGAGGACAAGAAACAGAGAGAGTTGGGGACATGGGAGGAGCAGGTAGGTGCGGGACTGGGAGGGATGAAAACAGTGCAAGGACAATAACCATGGATCGTGTCTCTGCCTCTTCAGTGTTGTGATTACAGACAGGCCACCACGCCTGCCCAGCTTTTATGTGGACTTTAGAGATTAGAACTCCAGACTTTACACTTTCACAGCAAGCACTTTTTCCGGTGAACCATCTCCCAGTCACTCCTTTGAGATCATTAACCCCTCTTTTCAGATGTCTGTTTTCTTCCATTGATGTAAGACAGATGTTTGTTATAATTTGCTTTGGAGCACCATATTATTTGGGGAATTTCAACCTTTTCCAATGCATATCCATAATCTTAGTTCATGAAAATAAAAAAAAGTCAAGCTTAGTTGATGTGTATAAAAACATAATATATTGACAACAACTTTCTCCCAGGAGAATCACTAGCATGAGCTCACTGGATCTTCAAATAAGAGTTCTAAATAGGAATCCATTGCACATAACTGAGAGTACCTATTTTGAAATGTACAGACTTCAAATATGAGGACTCAGTCAAGCTCTATTTAAATAATTAATTAATACATATTAATCCTAACAGTGTTAAAATTTTTGCTCACTTGACAAATATCTAAACACACCTTAGAACAGGGAATCTGAATTCAAGCATGTTGGTGGGTCATTTTCTTGATTGTTAACTAATGTAAGAGGACGCAGCCCCCATGTGGGCAATTATATCCCTGGGCAGGTGGTCCTGCTGAACCATCCAGGGGAAGCAAGCCAGTAAGAAGCATTCCTTCATTGGTTTCCTTGAATTCCTGCCATTGATGACGGACTGTAATCTGTAAGATGAAATAAACTTCCTCACCAAGTTGGTTTTGGTCAGTGTTTTATTACAGCAACAGAAGAGTGAACTAGAATAAATGGTTTCTGACATCGCAGAAGTTCCCTCCCACCTCTGTTTCTCAGTTTAACCATCTGTAAAACAAGCATATACATTGGGCGTTATGGTGAAAATGAAAAAGCAATGCTACACACGAAACATAACTGCTAATTAGTCAGACCTCAGTGTGTGCTATTAGCCTTGTGTTCTCTGCCTAACAATGACCTATGTTTCTTGAGTCAAATCTCAGTTAATAGGGTATGT
>NW_008349000.1:2780213-2801895 GCF_000622305.1 Nannospalax galili | reverse complement strand
GAGTTCTTAATGCAATAGAATCTAGACGTGTAAACAACTGAGAGTGAGTTACTTAAAACTCAATTCTACAGTTACAACCAATTCACTGTATTAAAATATTGTGATGATTAATTTTGTTTTTGTCATATGGAATTAGATAATAACTGGTGAACACATATGCACAAACACACACACACACACACACACACACACACACAGAATGTTTGCCATTATATTTCCTCAAAATAAACATTTGATCTCTATTGACATTTGTATACATGTGTGTGTGTGTGTGTGTGTGTGTGTGTGTGTGTGTGTGTGTGTTCAGTATTGGATAATACACTTTAGGTATTAGCAATTGTAAAATCAATTTAGCATATACTTGTAACTGAGGCAAACATTTTCTTAAAACGTTGACCATCAAAAAGCCTAATTTGGGGGTGGAGAGATGGCTTGGTGGTTAAGAGCACTGACTGCTCTTGCAGAGGACGTGGGTTTGATTTCCAGCACCCACATGGCAGCTACGAACCGTCCTTAACTCAAATTCCAGGGGAATCTGACACCCTCTTCTGACCTCCGTGACATTGCATGACACGGGTGCATTCACATATATGCAGGCAATACACTCATACACATAAAATAAAAAAATAATAAAAAGCTTAATTTGTAGATTTTATGAAAAATGAAATTTTTATTGTTTTCTTTGATGAATAGAGCATTTTCAATATTATTAAGGTATATAGTTCACAGTCTTCAATTAAAAGCAACATTGTAAAGGCTTTTTATTTGAACTATAGCTACATAATATTTTTATTTTTTAGCTAGAAGGCAGATTATTCTATTTGCTTAAATTGTTCCGTCACTCTTTAGAAGCATCCGGCATACTGCCCATTTCTTCTGCTTAAAACAAGCAGTCAATTTTAATTAACTTGGTGCACAGAAGTCTTTGGCATTTGTGGAAACTGGGCATACAGCCAATCCTCAAAACACTACTGATCAATTTGCCTAGAAAGAAGTAAAGAAATAGAAGATATTGCCTTGGAAGTGCTTCAGAATGTTATTTTCAAATGGAGCAGCTACAAATCCAAAATTAAAATTCAAAAACAACTTTAACTACAGAAAATTTTATGCCTTGTTCAAAAATTATAGGGTTAGTAACTATTTGGAAGTTTTAGAATTTGAATGAAGCTTGAATGTTTAAAGGGCTAATATTATTGTTATTTACTTTGAATTACCTACATAAGCAATTGCCTCTAGGTTTTAATGCAGCAATTTTTTGAGGAAACTCAATGAGATTTAGCATTATTCTCAAGCTGCTTTTGTAAGGATTTGTTGAAGTGGTAGAATTTCTATATTGCATTTCAAAGTCCAGCAATTTTATCATTATTTTGCCTCTGCAACACACACCTTCTGATATTGAAAATATCAGTTTCTTAATAAGCCAGCAGTGCAGAAATAAATGTAAAATATTTTACTATTACCTCTAAGTAACTATTACATATATGCTTTAAAATACTTTCAAGGAGAATGTCTTTCGAATATTTTCTAGATCATATTTCTTTAATAGAATCTCTTTTCAGTGTCACAGGGGAAATTTGACCAACTGTAATTATATGCTACTAAAATTTTGTCATTCTCCAACAGGTGTCATGCCACATGGAAAGTGAGACTTGAAAAATCAAAATTTCAATCTAAGCAATATTTTACACAACAAAAATAACTTTGATTTTATGATTGGTTTTGCATAATTCAGTTTTCTTCTGAGTTACCTACACTGGAAACCACATGTTGGTTTTGATTGGTGTTGTTTTTATTATTTTCTTATGCTATACATATTTTCCTCCATCTTTTTCTTTGGTCAAAATAATATATCAAAATTAATCTCCTGAGCCAGTACAAATGTCAATCCTAGTGTAATTAAATATAAACATAGTATTGCAGAAAAATCACCATAGTTTAATCCCTATAATTCATTTCATCTGGTTAAATTGAGGCTCTATGTGCAATACATAATAATTTATTTACTACTTTTCACAACTATTCCCTGGAAAGCCACCACTTTACTGGTCTGTGATCTTGATCACTCTAATAATAAAATATTTGAACCATACAGTACTTGACCTTTTGGGGCTGACTTGTTTCACTCATCAAAAATGTTTTCAAGGTATACCCATGTATTATTAAAAACTGAATAATAATGCATTAATGTATATTCCATACTTTTATTGTTCATTCATTTTATGATAGACACATATTACTTTCACATTTTAACCATTTTCAATCATGATTATTTAATAAATTTTTTAAACTATCATACAAGGTGTTAAGATTTGATTTTAACAGTTTCAAACAAAAAGAAACCAATCATACTAAATGATGAAGAGACCTTCTTTGCTCCTGGATTGGAAGAATTAACATTGTACAAATGGCTATATTACCAAAGTAATCTACAGACTCAGTGCAACTCCCATCAACATTCTGCTATCATTCTTCAAAGAACTAGACATAACAATTCAAGAACTTACAGGGAAATACAAAAGATCTCAGATAGCAGCCTCGTGTAGCAAGAATACTCCTGGAGGTATCACAATATTTGACTTCAAATTATAGTACAGAGCTATAGTAACAGAGACAGACAGTGGCATAAAACAGACACATACGCTGATGAAAAGAGTAGAAGACCTGGAAATTAACTGACAAAGCAATGGCCACCTTTGACAAAGCTGTCAAAAACTTGCAGTACAGAAAAGATGCCCTATTCAGCAAGTGTTATCACAATACTTGTATATCTACTTAGAGAAGAATGAAATTAGATCTATATCATTTACCTCGTTCAAAAATACATTCAAAGCGGCTCAAAGACCTTAACATAAAGCCTGAAACTCTGCAACTGCTTAAGGGAAAATTAGTAATCAGGATTCTATGAGCATGTGTTAACCACAAGCTCAAAAAGAAACTGCTTTCAATTCTTGAGAATATTTCCAGAAGTGGAGATGTAGGGTTATATGTCAATTCTATTTTTAATATTTTGAAGAACAGCTGTCTGATTTTGCACAGTCCAATGTCATTGTATGATGTCACGAGGAATACAGGATTGCAGCCACCAATTGCTAATACAACTCCTTCCATTTCTGTTTTTACTACATATAATGTTTTGGATATTTGGGGTCTTTTACAGGACCACAAAAAGTTAGAAATTTTTCCTATTCATGAGAAAAGTGTCAGTGATTCCTTATTACCTGATCTTGGAGACTGTGCATTTGAGGAAGTAGTTAAATCATCCAGACTCTGTAGGTTTTCTTTAGTTAAGACATGTCTTCTAACTTAATCTAGTTTAGGATTAAATAAAAAAACTGTTGTTAGCAGCCATGTGCAGTCAGATCTTGATGTGACATCTAATTGGGCTGCAGGACTGCTTATGTTCCAAATGTGTGGAGTCTACTGGTTGAGTTCTACAATTGCATCCCAAACCAAGCAGGTCTCTCTGTACTTCCCAATCAAACAAGAATTTTGTTTGTGTTCTTGACTTGGGTAGTACCACAGACTGAGATCCAAGGTCGGGTGAAGTTTTGTGTCTGAGGCCCCAATGCTCATGACCAAGAGGCTGTACTTCACAGACAGATGTAGTGTTTGCTCCCGGCCTGAGCACTTGTGAAGAATATCATGCTTGGCAGGGAAGGTAGCTGGGGTCTGGACCCTAGACCTGTTGACCATGTCTCTTTCAGAGTGAAACTACAGGTTTCTCTGCTCAGGTTTCCTGGTCTGAAATTCAGAGCCATTGCGAACATTCACGGACTGATTACTAAGCTCCCTCTGATTCTGCTTTTTAATGGACTCTGGGTGACCTACCACTACAGATACCTTGGAATCCTTCCTCTAAGGAAAGATAGAAGTGGGTTTGATGCAAAGTGGCCTAGAGCATTGGGGCAGCTGCATGTCTACTAACAAATCTCCTCTTGTAGAACCCCTTGGCCTAGAGGAATACTCTCCGTCTATGCTGTTACAGTTTGGGGCAAAAATGAGGCCATCAAAGGGAAGTGTTCCTCCTGTCCTTCTAATGTAATTTTCTCAGATGTGTGTTTCAGGGGATGTCTCAGTATTGCTACTGATTTGTTGGATATTCATGAAAGCTCAGGTCCGTGAAGAATCACGAGTTGGATTTATGTAAGGGAGGTCAGCACCTTGGACTTATACCTTCCTAAGGCCTCTCTTCCTGCTCTGTTTACTTTCTTGTTGAGCCAGTAATAATTTCAAGTATTTCTATATCCGTCTCACAAAGCATGTATGTGCATGTGAACATAGATACATGCATACAAACTCAAACCTTTGCAAATAAATCTTTGGGGCTATTTCACGTGATTTTCTTCACTTTCCATCAAGGTTGCAGAAGTTCAAGATGATTGAAATAATCCTTTCTCAAAGAAACAGATATTTTTTAATCCAGTTGTGCTATCAGCCTTGCCACAGCTGGAGAGGTTTTCTGATCTACTATACACTGGTAGTTTATTCCTTGTCCTGGACATAGTGATGTTATTATCAATTTGTGTGTCTTTTTTTCCCACTAGTTTCTGTTACTGTTCATAGCTGATATAGTTCTGTGAAGAATGTTATTTGAAATTGGGGGGTAATTTGTTAATGCATAAATTACTTGTGGTAAAACTGTCAACTCATAAATGAGGGAGGTCTTGCCCTCTTCCGGTGTCTTCCTCAAGTTCTTTCTTCAGTGTTTTCAAGTTTCCACCTTAGCAGTCTCTCGATATTTTTGGAGCTATTGTGAATGGAGTTTGTATTCTGTTTTCTTTCTTAGAAAGTTCATTATTGGTGTATATAAAAGCTACTGATTGTTGGTTTTTTATTCTGTAACCTTGATGAAGTTGTCAGGTAAAAGAGTTTTCTAGTAGGGTCTTTAGGGTCTTTTTAGTACAGAATCATGTCATCTGTAAGTGTGAATAATTAGACTTTTCAAATTTGTATCATTCTACTTATTAATTTTTCCTTATTGCTCTGACAAGACTTCAAACACTATACTGAATAATAGTGAAGAGAGTGGGCAAAGTTATTTGTTTATGGATTTAGAGGAAAGTCAGTTTTTCTCTGTTTAATATTTTGATTTAGTTTTAGTTTTTTTAGACCCTGTCCTGGCATTTGAGGATAGAACCAGCAGACAGGAAGCCGCTGGCACTGAAGACTTGATGCTGGGAGGGCCGCAGCCCTTTCCCTCTGCCTCCACACAACAGGGAGCAGACTGCACATCTGGTCCCTGCCAAGAAAAGGAAGGTTCAATATATTGTTAAGAATATGTTTACAATATAAAGCCTTAATTATGTTGAGGTATGCTCATAATATTCTTGATTACTTGGAGATTCTATCATGAAAAAAATCCATGGCTATTTTATTTTGAAAATTTAAATTAAATTATCATTATTCCGTGTGTGTGTGATGTGTGTTTGTGAGTGCAGACGTGCATGTGTGGAGATCAGAGGACAATTCAGAAGCCAATCCTCTCCTTTTGCTGTGGGCTTTGAGACTTGAATTCAAGTTGTCAAGCTTGTGCAGCAAGTGCTTCTATTTCTGAAGCAATCTTGCTGTCGTACATTATTTATTTATTTATTTACTATTTATTATTTATTTTTGAGTCTAAGAATTTACTAATTTCCTCCACGATTTCTTTATGAACCAGTTGCCATTCATTTCTGTAAGAGTATAGTGGTAGGAAAGAAAGGGACAGGACAAGGAGAAAATACATGAAAACAAAACTGAAACAATTCAGCTATCGCAACAAAGCAACTGCTTTCTGAATTCTCTTATAATTGCAGCCTGCCAAGCAGAAGGGGTAGTCAGTAGCAGTGGAAGATTCTTCTGTTATGTCCTGTTCAAACTGCTTCTGAGCAGAGCAGTTGAGCACCCCTTCTTTTACCTTGTTCTAATCACCTTGGGGTGCATGTACAGAGTTACTTCTGGCCACATTTAGTTTCCAGCCTGTGGACCGCGTACTCTCACTTTCACTCCGGAGACTCTTGAAGCAGTAGACCTTTGGGTGGTTAATTCTCAGCATCTTAAGTGTGAGCTGTGGGGGAAGCAGGTGGAGGACAGATTTGTTCCTGGAGGAGCCATCTCTGCCTTCCCACTCTGTTTATTATAAATGCCTGAGGGGGCAAGGAAGCTGTAGGCAGTGTCCTCTGAATTTGAACTTTCCAGTTCTTAGTTCAGCAAATACAAAACCTGCCTGGCTTGCAATGTGAGTGGTTCATTGATGTTTGCCTCAGGACTATCAGCATTTGAGGTCATCACCAAAGAGGAAAGCAGGATGGAGTGACTGAGAATCAAGTCCTTCATCTCCCAACCCTCCCGCCACCTGAGCTCAGCCTTGTGCCTGCCTTCAGTCATTCCATCATCTCTCACTGCTATATGCAGAATCTCCCACATGCTGGCTATGGTGAGTTGACTCCCAGCTCCCTGACTTGTGATTGTTTCTAGTTTTAGGTTCTCAGGATAGCTCAGTTTTAGACAATATGTTCCCTCATGGAGGCAGCACTTGGTTCCACTGCTCAGAGACAAGGCAAGTGACAGAATGGGATTCCTCTCCACTGCTGATTCAGGAGTGATTACCTAGATCCTTCAACCGGATTGAAGGTTTTCAGAATCTAGTCCTGTCCTGCAGGTAGAACACCAGGGCCATCTTACCTTTTGAAAGACTTCCCGTTTCCCCTCCTACCAAGTGCCACACAGCTGGAGCTGCTCGACTTGCTCCCCCTGCTGGGTTATTCTGTTTCTGCATAAATTTCAGATGCCCTATCACCACTTTGTGATTTCCAGCTCTTCTGCTTTCTCTCTCTGTGGGGCAAAGTATATTTTTTGTTATCCTGACTTTTCACCTGTTCAACTTCACTCTACCATCTTACCATGGACCACTCTTCTGAGTTGAGTTTCTAAACCAAATTGAAATGGGTGTTTTTTTTCCTGGTTGTTTTCTGTGTTTTCGCTTGATGTGGAAAGGCAGAGGCCCACAAGCAGAACACTGCCTGCTCTGAAGATGAATCCACTTGTGAGGCTAGACCCCCTGTACAGTGCTCATCTGAAGAAGTACTTCTGAGTTGGTGCTGCATTCTGCTCTTACATTCATTAAAGAAGAAAGAAAATATTTATTAGTGATTTAACATATGGGGATTGAGGCACAATGCAATTGAAGCCATATTGGTTCCTTTATGTGAAAAGAAAAACTTGAATATATGTCCTTAATCTTTCTGAGCCTCACCGTGTTGATCTATCAAACAAGGTGTCTAGTTTGCAGTGTTAGCATACAGGCACAAATGACATATTTGCATTTCTACAATTCGTAATTATTTTTTCCCCTAAACTCTTAAGAGTATAAGGAGTGAATTTTTTTCTTAAGGTCAGGTACATGCATCATGCTGTAGCTCAGTAAATGAGTCTGCTAAATCTGAATCACCACCGCAATTTTACTACCCACTTTTTCTTACAGATTGTCTGTAAGCAGGAGGAGAATAATTAGTCTTTTTAATTCAAAAAAGTTAAAGGTAAAGATAAATGAGACATATTGATCACATATGACTACTAGATAATATAAATCAACTTTGTTTAGAGGATCAGCATGGAGTCAAGCTATTCAAAGTACCATAAATCTCCAATAAGAATCATTTGCATGGATATTGTTTTTTGAAAAGAACGTGATTGAGCCAGACATATTTTGGTCATTCTATGAATGTTGATAATATTTTCACAGTGTCCCCCAACAACCCAAATGTTGCATTTTTATACCTCTTCTTCCTGTGCTCTTAAAGCACATCTTTCCTACTTCTGTGCATTGACAGCTAAGGACTGCAAAGCTTCTGAAATTTTACCCTATTTACTAGCTAATAAAATCCACCCACCACATTTTCTTGGATATTTTTAGAAAATTCAAACTCTTAGACTTAAATGAAATCCAGTTTACTACTAAAAAGATTACACTATCCATATTACCAGCATCATCACATTATTTCCTAAGTTCCAGTTCTTACTGCAGACACAGAAAGAACCATATAATCATTAATTCTCATGTGTCACATTATAATAGAGGAAGGCCAAGCTGAAGAACCCAAATCTTTTTATAACGTATAATAAGCTGACCTGCTTTTTGATTCAGAGGGGGACATTATCTTTAACACACGGTGTAATAAGGTGCTAGTCCTTGGCTCTGAAGAGAGGCACTATCTCTTTGGCACTATTTTCCAAAGCAATTTGCCGTGTTTTCTCTAATGACATGATTAAGGACAAAATTCCTTCATAATGAGACATGATAAAACACAAGAGACTCTCAGAGTAACCTAAAGGTGGTGAACAGCAGGTTCAACTTTTTAATTTCATCCAAAGCTACAATAGTTATAAGATATAACTTGATGAGTTAACATATATGACAGAATACATGAAATCTGGTGGGGGAGGGCTATAGGCGATGTGGGTGAGGGAGGAGATCTAAATATGATTAAGATTTATTGTATGAAATGTGCAAAAACTCAATAAAATATACATTAAAAATAAAGGTAAAAATTAAGAAAAATGTGACCCATCAAAAAACATGTTTCCTGAGGTTGATGGCAACTGAAAATTATAAGTTTTCCCTTGAATTGTAAACATTTATCTACATTGCAAACAGCTTGCTTCACATTCTTCTTCCTTATCTCCCTTCTTTTGGAACTGAAGCAAATGAAATTTTTTGTCTTCCCTCTGAAAGCAGGGTAAATTTATCTTATTTAATTTTTCATCAGTATCAAACACCCCGTTATAATGATGAGACACTATTTCCCATGTTTCAAATGATCTTTGGGTAGTTTTCTCATAGTTTTGGCACCTTCTCATTATCTTTTGCTAACAGCCCCTTTATAATAGCATATCAGTTTTATTTCTAATCTATGATACAACTGTGAACCAGCATTTACAAATTCAACTATCTGTTCATGTCTTGTTTAATCCAATCCTAAATTTCAGGAAATTGCACATAGACAATGAAGAGAGTGAATGATATAAGCAGTTGCTATAGCAGGTGGAGATACCATTCTTTGGGGGGATCAGAATGCTCATAATTATAACTGGCACAGTGTAGCAAAGGCTGCTCAATGGCTCACTGGTAGGAATGGGTTAGGGGATGGGAGGTGGCGATGGCATTGTCTGAGGCTGGTGTTTGTCTTCCACGCATGATGCTTCTGAATAACTGGGAACAGCTGCAGAATAAACCCTGCTCTTGTTTATTATAAACCATTCACTTTTGGCATCAGCTATATGAATAGGCCCTCAAAGAAAGAATAGATGCCAGTTTGACAATAGAGAGACACCATTGGCCAAAGGAAAGAAAAAATTATGTATGGAACTTCAGTTACCAGAGTTGGATTGCATTATCACTTGAAAGTAAGGGAAAAAAAATGTCTGCTATTAATTTGAAATGTTTTGTTTTGCAGGATTAGCAACAGGAAATAAAAATAAAAGTAAAAATTATTGGATCTTCCAAAAAGGAGAGGTTTTTTCCAATATATTATGGACAAGGAATACATCTATTTCCTAATCATATTTCTATGCATCTACATCTGAACAATCCAGTTAATTCAGTGAAAATTATTTAACTTTTTTCGATGTTATATGCGTAATATATTATAATGAGTTGATATTCACTAGGAAATACATTTGGGGGAAATTATTTGAAAAGAAAAGCAAAAATTCCTTTCAAGCCCCACCCCTATAACTTCATATAATGTGTGTGTGTGTGTGTGTGTGTGTGTGTGTGTGTTAGAGGAAATGCAACTAAATTTACTTGAAGATGTGCATAATATGTATGTTAACTTTCTTTATGTTAATGTGACTTACAATTTTTCTTTTTAGAGCGTATATATTATGGTTCTGTTTTAATTGAAAGTCATGGCTGCTGTCTAGAAGGCACTAGACCAAGTGGATAAAATGACATTTGAAGTATAATATCCTCTATATCAATGGTGGTTTAGTAAAAATGTTTATTATTTATTATTTAATGTGTATGACTGTATTGCCTGCATGTAGGTAGGTGCCCCCATGTCAAGCAATGCCAATGCAGAAACCAGAAAATGCTGTCTAATCCACTGGAGCTGGAGCTATACATGGTTTTTAGCTGACATGTGGGTGTTGGGGATTGAACATAGGTCTTTGGAAGAACAGAATGTGTTCTTAAGTGCTGAGCCATGTGTCCAACCCTTGGGACCATGGTTGTTCTACTTTACAGACTGTGGCAAATTCCAACAGTCACTACAAACATAGAACACAAGAGGAAATTTCACTGAGGTCTTTCAAACCATTGCCAGACAAAAAAAGAAGTGTTTTCTGATTAGTACGAGGCATGAGGCCTTTTGAGTTGGCTGAGCAGTATTTATGTGGCAAAATCATTCTACAAGTTAGGCGCCCCCTTTTTTGTTCTGCTCTATCCACGGACATACATTGCCTGGTCCACATCATGCAGGTTCACGTGCTACACATACAAACTTATTTTTATATCTTCATGTAGGGTCAGAATATTTTCATAGCGAAAGTGTAAAATAGTAGCTAGATATTTAGGACCCCTGTTATAAGAAGTCGATGAGAATTAAGATAATTTTATTCATACTTGTACAACTTTAATAAGTTTGAAATTTAAGTATAAACAAATAGACTATCAGAATTAGCCAAAATTATTGAGAAATGAAACATAAATGCAGTTGTTTTATTTGCTCGGGACATGACTTACCTGTGAAGAAAATATAGAAGCAGAAGAGAAAACCTGACTATTTTTCATGTGTGAAGAAAATAGCTTAACTATAATGTCTCTTTTAAATTACAACAAAAATGCAAATTGCAAATACATATATATGTTTTCTGGCATCCAAAGTTGTATTTCAAAATGAAATTGCAGAAATAATACTATCCCACTGTGTAAAGGAAATGAGAAATTCAGAGACCGTTAAGGAGGATTGTGAATTCATAGGGCATTATCAATGAAGGTGACAATGCAGACATTTCCTAAGCCTGCACTGTTTTAAGGAACTTGGTTTATGTTGCAATTAGTTGGCAGGTTAAATCCGTAAGGCCAGAAGATACTTTTTCCTGCCAAAGTGTTTGAGACAATATATTTCCATATCACTTTTCCACTTTACTCATGGTTTTCCTTCAACAGTTAATTAAATTACAGAGAGCTACATTATGATGTCAGTTTACATTAAAGGCTCTCAACACAGGAATCAAAATAGCATGTAAGTCTTGCCTGGCTGGTACATAATAAAATCAGATCAGAACTCTCGGTTGGTACCATATAAGGGTGCAGGTTTAAATAAATAATCCTGCTCCTTTTCCTCCTTTTCCTCCTTCTCCTCCTCCTCCCTCTTCCTTGCTCCCTCTCTGACAGTGTCTACTTTTAGCACCAGCTGAGAGCTTGCTATGTGGACCAAATTGGCCTCAAGCTTACAGTGATCTTCCTGGCTCTGCCTCATGAATGCTGGGATTAAAGGCACGAGCTACCACATCTGGCTTACATATCCTTAGCCTCTCCACGACATGCAGCTCAGCTCAAATGATTGGATGGGAGAGGTAAGTGACACCCCCACCGACTCTTAAATGAGTGTGGGAAGAAAGTATGACTATAGCTTGGGCTGCCTCATCACACAAATAATGTATTCTTTATAGAGCTTTTCTGTTCTAATTTATGCCCCAAGTGAAGCCCTATTTGTCAGTTGTTGCTGTTAATATCTGTCAGGGTCATATGTACTAAGTCTTTTCCTGTACCTTGAAGTTCTAGTGCATTTCCTGCTTTTTCCTCTATCAGTGTCAGGGTGTCAGGTCTTATGTTGAGGTCCTTGATTCCTTTGGAATTGGGATCTGTGCAGGTTAAGAGACTTTCTACCTGCAGCTGTCCAGTTTGATTGGCACCATTTGTTGAACATGCTGTCTTTCTCCAAAGTGTATTTAGTTTCAAGACTATACAAAGAACTAAAACCAAACCAAAACAAAACAAAAAACATTACATTAGTAAAACAGGCAACTTCATTAAAAATTGGGACAAGGAATTAAACAGGATCAGAGAGTTCTCAAAATATGAAATGCAATGGCTCAGACATATTTTTAAAGGTGCTTAATGTCTTTGGGCATCAGCAAAATTCAGATTAATCTACTTTGAGATTTCTTGTTACCATATTCAGAATTGTTTGATCCCCCAAACAGAGCATAATAAATGTTGGCAAGGATGTGAGCAAAGGGGAACACTTATTCACTGTTGGTGTGGCCTCAACTATAGAAATCAGTGTGGAGGCTCCTCAAAAACCTAGAAATAGATCTTTTACAAGATCTGGCCATATCACTATTGAGCACATACCCAAACACTCTGTACCCTACTGCAGAGATACCTGCTCATCCACGCTCATTGCTGCTCTATTTACAATAGCCAGGAAATGGAAACAACCTAGATGTTGATTAACTGATGAAAGATTAATGAAAATATGGCACACAATGGAATAAAATTCAGTTGTCAAGAAAAATAAAATTATGAAACTCACAGAGAAATGGATGGAACTTGAAATAATCACCTTGAGTGAAAAACCCTAGATCTAGAAAGAGAAGCATCACACTTTTTCTCTCATACATGCAAGTTAGCTTTGAATCTTTAGGTATGTATGTTTCATTTGGGAATTCTGCAGAAGTTGTCATAGGTTGGTGAGGGCCTTCGTGGGAAAGAACATAGAATGCATTGATATAAAGTGGGGATGTGGAATAATGGACTAGGAAGAGTTAAATAGGATTGGGTTTGGGTGGAATGGGCAGAGGAGGAGGTATGTGGAGGGACAACTAACACTAAAGGCCTTTAGAAAAAGCCATATGGAAACCTACCACTACAGAAGTTTCTTAAAAATATATACATATACAGTATAAAAGAAATTGAATATAGTTATAGTGGGAGGACAATGCCCCTACCAAGCAACACAGGCTAACAAATAAAAAGCCCAGTGTTAAGAATGGACTCCTTGTTTTTGAGTTGTGGTCAAGGGTGCCACTGGCCCACAATCAATACTGGTTATTGCTATTGCTCTTGATTACCTGGCAGAACTCAAGAGTAAGTACTTATGGCTGAAGAAACAACATACATGAGTCATAGAACAAACAGGAAAAGTAAAGTTGGTACTGTACTGACCTCGAAGTTTTGTCACTACCAGCTAACTTTCATAATGCTGGAGGGTTCTTTGCATGCATTCAGAAGAGAAAAGTAATTAGTGAACTTATCCACCTGTGAACCCTGTGTTCCACAATTGGTCTGGCAAGGTATGGCCATTGGTGATATAGTAGAACAGATGTTATGGTAGTAACCAATTATTTTCTGATTGGAATTAAATCCTGCTTCATAAGAGGGACCCCATAACTAGCAGTGTAACCATGGCCAAGAATCTGATACTAGACAAGTAGCAACCCATAGGGGTGAACCTACTACATTTATTGTGTCCAATGAACATAGTAGTAAACCAAGTCCTTATAACTTACTGTTACACCCACAGATTAATTCATCTCTCAACTTTCAACACAGAAGTTTCTTGCAGTAGACAGCAACAAACACAGAGACTCACAATTGCTCAACCTGCAGAGAATGGATATTGTGGAGTCTTAGCGCTAAATGGGATATCTACACCATACTATCTTTTAATAAGGCTCAGGGATCATTACAGAAGAAGGGGAGGGAAGATTGTAAGAGCCAGTATTGGGAGATGAATACAGGAAAATGTATTCTCCAGATACAATAGTTCAGTTTCATACACGAACCCAAACAACTTGTGACAACATTCAGAAGATCTTTGTAAACCTAATTCAGACACAATCCCAGTATTGATGGAGGAGGTAGGCAAGAAATCGCATGCCTAAATGAGGAACTTTGGGCAACTGATGGCTGCTGAGAGAGAAACAGTTCATTTTAAGGGCATAATTCTGGGTAGGTTTCCAGGCTCCAGGAAATAGACACTCACCCAAGATCATCTGGGAAACATGTAGCCTGAACATTAGTTATTCCTCCAAAAAGTGTAAGTTATCCAGGGGCTAGACAGGAGAACTCTGGGAAGAGGGGCGGGGCCTACTACTAGGAGTTAGTGCAGTGGAGAGTTAGCTTTGCAGCAAGATTGGAACAGGAAAAAGGAAGTGTGTGCAGCTGCCGGAGGTGTCCTGTAGTGGAAGGGACATGGGACTTTACAGACCTGGGTTGAGACCACTAGCTAAAGGAGACTGGGCAGAGTGTGGATGCGTGGTTTTTTCTTAAATCATCTCATCCCTCCCTACCATAAAAAACCATGCAAAACACTAGCTAAAAAGGTCTTATATTAGTCTGAGCCTTGGGGCCTGAGAAGGCAAGTGTGGAGCCTCCCAAGAAGTGAAAAGGGAAGAAAATTTAGTGTGACAAAACACAAATTGGATTTATTGGTCTTTGTTCAAAAAAGAAGAAAAGAAACAGTAAACCACATGAATTGGGGGATGGTACTAAGGTCAGGGTGGAGATGAGGGAGGGGATCTAAATATGATTACAATACAGTATATTAAATTCTCAAAGAATCAAATGTATTTTAAAAATGTGTATTGATTGACCCAAGCACATGTTTTAAACCTTTCAAACTTTCTCTTATAAAAAAATATTTTATTTTACATGTATGAATGTATTTCCTGCATGTTTGTAAGTGAACCCTTGTCATGCAGTGCCCATGGACATCAGAAGAAGGTGTCAGATATCCTGGAACTGGAGTTAAGGATGGTTGTTAGTTGCCATGTGGGTTCTGGGAATCAAACACTGATCCTCTGCAAGGTCAGTCAGTGCTCTTAACCACTGAGCCATCTCTACAGCCCCAACCTTTCAAACTTTCTGATGAAAGTAATTTTAAGTGTATTCACTACTTTGGTCATAATTATTAGAATTCAAAATACTACCAGAACATTTTATGTAGATTTTAAAGGTAATGATAGCCAATTATGAAAAGCTTCACCTCTAAATGAGACTATTTAATATTTCAGATGAGATTCATAAGTGTCCTTGTGTGAACAGCTATGTTGAACATTATTAATAAATACAACCTGCAAACAGTAATGTGTATAAATTGGTGAGTTTAGACACATACAAATACCCATAATACCATCATCAGCACATTGAAGCTGCAGACATAACAAATGTTTGCCAATGTTTTCTTCCATGCTGTGTGTGTGTGTGTGTGTGTGTGTGGTATGTGTGTGCATGTGTATCTGTGTGTCTGTGGTGTGTGTGTGTTTGTGCGGTGTGTGTATGTTTAAAACGCAGGAAATGAAAGTATGCACTATCATCTTGTTAACTATAATGACAATGGTACACAGTTGTTCTGATCTCCAGGACACAGTGATCATTTAATGTAACTAAAACTGCCTGACTGTGATAATCTCAATAACTGAATTGAAAGATATTAGATAATTGGTAAAGCACTCATATGTGTGTCTGTGTGGTGATTTTAGAGTTGGCTTGAATGGGGTCAGCAAACGGAAGCAGGAAAACCTTCCCTGAATGTGCACAGCACCATCCCTTAGGCTGTGGGCAAGAAGGCACAAAAGTAAAATAGGATACCTGGAGGCACACAGGTTCCATTCTTGAACAGGTGCATTTTCTGCTGTCACCATTGAACAGAGAAATCAGACTCTGGTTCTTTATTCTTTGAACACAGACTTGCATCAGCTTTCTTGTAATATAACAAGATTAAACAAATAAAAATAAAACCAAAAGAAAATCTCTCTATACACTTTATCACTACAGTGACAGAGTTCAAGATAACAATAGTGGGCTACCGATAAAGAGTTCAAGTCTCAGTATGAAGGGATGGTCCTAAGGAAACCCAATGTCAGTAAAGAAGACAGAAGCAAAGGCCCTACAGGAATTTCAAACCTTTGAAAACTACAGAAGAAAATGAAAATTATTCACAGCCCACATATTGGCAGGATTCACATGAAACCTCATATTAAAGATGTATTTAGCCAAGACCCTCTCGCATGAAACAACTTGGATAGTTTTCATCAACAATAAAATTATCGACATGATAAAAGATGAGGTACAACAGTAAACCAACAGGAACAGCTGAGGTTCTGAAGTGCATGTAATTTCACCAAAAAATGTTGAGCAAAAATTGAGGCATTCAAAGTTGAAGAATTTAAAAGAACACTAACCAAAGATTAACTGCTCTCATAGTAAAACTAGACAACACACCAAGCATGTACTACTGGAAACTAAGAAACAAGAATAGTAAAAAACACAGATTTGATTCATTACATAGAAAACACGTGAACTCGAAAAACAGTGAAGCAAATAAAGATATCAATAGGTTGGATTGAGCCAAGCAAAAATTGGTTACGTTGAAAATATATCAATAAAATTTACCAACTGAAATGAATCAGACAGCATGTTTTAAAGCAATAATGGTCAGGAGACTGAAAAATAAAGCAGAAAAATATCACACACACACACACTCACACTCACACACACACACACACACACGTGTGTGTGCACATACCCAATTAAAAATAAAACTTTCTGAAAAATCAAGCAAGGCAGAAAAGGTGGAAAATAAAAGATACAGGAAAATAAAAGATAACATTTTAAGCTGGGCATGGTGGCACACGCCTTTAATCCCAGCACTTGGGAGGCAGAGGCAGGCAGATCTCTGTGAGTTCAAGGCCAGCCTGGTCTACAGAGCGAGTTCCAGGCAGCTGGAGCTACAGGGAGACCCTGTCTCAAAAACACCAAAAAATAAGTAAATAAATAATTAAAAGATAACATTTTACACAATGGTGGAATCCTAATTACATTGTGTGTGTGTGTGTGTGCGTGTGTGTGTGTGTGTGTGTGTGTGTATGATTTTCAGAATATGTTGTAAAGATGTAAGTGTATACCTAGTTAACATTAACTAAAAAAAATACCAGGAACCACTATGCTAATTTCAAATGAAATTGGTGTCAGAACAATCATTGTGCAGAAAAACTAGGGTTGTTAATCGTGATATGGTAGTTAATTTTCAGAACTGCATAATACCAAATGTATATTGAATTAAAAGCAGAGTATCAGGGCTGGAGACATTGTTCAGCTGTTAATGGCACTGGCTCCTCTTGGAGCAGACCCAGGTTCAGTTCATAGCACACACAGGGCAGTTAAGAGCCATCTTCAACTCGAGTTCCATAGGATTCAGTGACCTCTTCTGGCCTCTATGGACATTATATGTACCTAAAACACTGTATAAATAAAATAAGAATAAATAAATGAATAAATAAATGGTAAAAAAATAGAATATCAAATACATGCAAAGACATAGATGAAAGAAAATATAACTGACAATTTTGGAATGCTTTACAAACAACAACAAAAATATAATACACATTCTTCAGAAGGTATGGAACTTTAAAAGATATCACATTATGACCATAATATGCATTTTAATAAAGTTAAAAGAATAGAATATCTGGGATGGAGAAATGGCTCAGTGGTTAAGAGCACTAGTTGTTCTTACTGAAAACCTAGATTCAGTTCCCGGCACCCACATGATGGCTAACAGATGTCTGTAACTCCAGTTCTAGGGGATCTGATGCCCACAGCATGACAGGAGTGCACTTACATACATGCAAGCAATACACTCACAATTAAAATAAAAATAATAAGTAAAATATATTTAGAAAAGACTATAAATACCACAAGGCACAGTCTCAAACTACAATCGAATTACTATAGAAGTGAACCACAGACAATAAGCTAGAAAGGCCAAAATGAATCAAGCTCTCCCTGTCACCCAAAATAAGGGAAATGTGATTTAAAAATAAGCTGTAAGAATTAAGAGAAATGTTAGGTAAATAAATGAAATGTGGGGGACGAATAGGACTGAAAAGGGTTATTAGGTGAAAACTAGTGAACTCTTAATAAAACGAAAAATCTGCATATCAATATATCATTTATAAATAAGGAACCTGTGTGATTTATTTGCGGAACTCTATGTCCTTTACAAGTTTTTGTACATCTAACAGTTCTAAAAGGTAAAGTTTAACTAAAACCTTCAAAAATCATTTTTAAATGGACAGTGTGACATGAGGAGAATTCTTGTAATATCTGAGGCACTTTCATATGTTTTGATTTTTCTAAACTATATATCACACTGAGTAATGGCAAATGGCTTACTTATCTGGCACAACAAACATTTATTTTTTGATTTATATATTTTATGTACTTTTGACAATAATGACAATAAGTGTATTTATTTTATGTTCCAATTGTGTTTTGACATATATTAAACTAATCCAAAAGAACTTTAACACATTTCTTAATTAGTCAGACTAGTGATGCTTTGTTAGAATAAATCTTGCTAAACTAAGAAACTGATTCACTCCTCTGTTTCATTTCCTTAAATTCACAAATTTCAAAGGCAATATATAGAAAATGAACTACATCAAAAATTAGAATCACTCTGAACATGTCTTTCTGGAATTGTTTCACTGCATTTTGAAAGACAAAAATTTTAGAATTATTTGTTAACATTATTTGAGAAATCATATGTTTATGGAACTTGAGTAGAATGCTTTGATATCTCTGATGGGGACTATTTCCTACTAATAATGCTTTCTATTAAGATTATAATAATTCATAACAGATATCAAAATTCTTGACCTCCTCATCTCTCCCTTATGTTTTGTTTTGTTTATTTATTTATTTTTTTGAAACAGGGTCTCATGCAGCCCAGTTTAGCTTTTAATTCTCTGTTTCTCCTCCTGCTTCTCCTTCCCTGGAGCCAGCATCATAGGTTTCTGTCACCATGCTCAGATTCCTTTATGTAATTCCAGTAAAACTTGCTATGAAATTATTCAAATTTATATTTAATAATAGTGAATTTTAAAAGATTATTATTTCATTATTTTATTATTATTATTGTGTGTATGTGATATGTGTACACTCATGCTGAGGTCAGAAGACAGTTTTGGGGAGTTGGTTTTCTCTTTTCTCTATGGAGTTCAGAAATCAAACTTGTCCTTACCTGCTGAACCATCTTCCAGATCTTAATTCTGAATTTCTGATGATGAAAAGAAATCTTAAGAAACAAGTCAATAGGTCGAGTAAGATGACTCAGACTCCATGAGTAGGCACTTTCCACCAAGCCTGATGAACTGAGTTTAATCCCTGAGACTCACATGGTGGAAGGAGAGAACCAATTTCCACAAATCATCCTCTGAGGGCCACAGGTGTTTCATAGCATGTACATACGAAGAAAGAAAGAAAAAGAAGCAGAAAGAAGCCAGATATGGTAAGAAGAGCACGTTATTATAACATATTTCTTCTTCTTCTAGCCTTGAACATATATGATTATGATTATCACTGTCTGCCAGACTGGAAAGAAATTTCCTATTTTCTTTCTAGTTCTTTTACACAACTTTTATGGTTATTGTAAGAACAGATTCCCTTTTATCGAGACCCTGTAGAATTAAAAATACTTTATCAGAGCCAGTCACTGATACATACTCACTTTTCACTAAACGTCCGTTTATTTACTTAGATCTTTTTGAGACAGGGTCTCTCTGTAGCCTCAGCTGGCCTGGAACTCTCTATGTAGACCAGGCTGGCCTTGAACTCACATAGATCCACCTGCTTCTGCTTCCCAAGTGCTGGGATTAAAGGTGTGTGCCACTGTACACAGCTACATCTGTTTATTTTTTAAGAAAGTCATTGTATTATTTTACACATTTCATTATACTTCTGTGCATCACTATTAATTCACAAGTTATTGAAAGTTTGAAATATTTAATATATCTCCTAGGCCCCCAAATATTGTTTATAAAATTTAAAGAAATTATTCACAGAATAAATTTGAATTAAAGAATAAATCTAAATCTAAGGGTGCTGGTAACTTACAGTGTCAGACTGCCCTAAGCTGGTAAAGCATTAACTAATACAGAATATGTTTTCCACTACTATGATATTGTCATGTATTGTTAAATCTCTCTAGCATGTACCAGTAGAAAGCATTCTCATATCAGTGGTCAACATTTATTTTTCACTGGTTACTCCAGGTGGATGAGGGCAACTTTTGTGAATTAATAAGAACAGTGGTCATTAATATAATTTAGATTTAGGAACAAAATCACTTCCTTGAAATTGTGCTATATGAACCAACTGAACCATATGGTGACTATGTATTTGGGGAAACAAGGGGCAGATAATTTTATTTTTTTTGATAGGGCCCGAATATTTAGAACACCTAAATCTGGTCCATAATTAACTCCTGAAATTAACATTATTCTTGAAATCTCTAGCACCCTGTAGAAAACTTCAAACTACCCAGGAAAGAACAAATGCCTTCTGTAGATGTGTCTCTAGCAGAAGAAAGAACGCAATTGGCAAATAAACAACATCTATATTTTTTTCAGAATTGTGCTTCTGCTTTACTCTGTCACCAGAACCATCATATCAATCACCATGTTTGGTGATCCATTGAAGGACCGTATATGCATGCAATTATTGCTCACATGACCACCCTAATCCTAATTATACTTATCTTTGGAATAAATACTAAGTAAAGCACTTGGTTTTATAAAGTAGCCTTAGAGTGAAATTGTAGTTGTCAAAGTCTTCTCATCCTCCTGAAAGTCAATGTTTTGTGTCATGACTGTGGATGTAGTTTCTCTCTTAGAACAAGTCTTTCAGTTGAAGCAAAAAGGGTTTCTTTATTATCACAGAACAGCACACAGCATGGACGCCACACCACATCACTTACTCTTGACAAGTCCCACAGTAGCAGTTCAGAGAAGCCCATCCTCTGAACACTGAGCTAGGAGTCTGCTGTTTCCAGGAAAAGAAGAAGCAAATATTTTTCCAAAGGAAGCAGCACTTCCTTCCTCAAAGTTGCTTGCTTCAAGCAAAACCTCGAGAAATGGCATCTTCAAAAGTTAACGAACTGTACTTTTGTCTTACAGAGGAAGAATGTTCAGAGATCTCATTATTCATGAAGGATTACTTCTTCTGACAAGCCACATCTTATACTTTGGGTCTGACTCCATTCACTCTGTCCCATATACTACACAATTAAGCCTTTTTATTTTTCCATAGGAAGACAATTGGTCAGATAAAGCAAGACTTTGGCATCAGCCTCAGGCGTGCTCCCAAGCTGTTAGACTCACCCAATAAGTGAGCGGTCCGGACTTATTTTAGAGAACTGATGCAGTGGATCATGAGGCTGTTATCATTAGCACTAGGTGGAAAAGATTATTTTGGATTCAAAGTCTTTAGTGCCACTGCCAGCGACTTAAAAAAAAAAAAAATATCTGGTGCAAACAACATTCTTCAACTGCCGAGGTTTCAGGTTATACTCCTTTCTGATTGTGGTAAACCAATTGACTCAGGACTGATTTTTCTATGAAATCCACTCATCTTTGTGGTGTGATATAACTTAATTATAGACATGGCATGGATTGGTTTTTAGGTCCCACTAATACTTAGTGGAGAGAGATTTTAGAATTGTGTATACGATGGACTTGAATCTTGGAGCTCCTGTTTGATATATCATGTGATATTATATATGATGAAGTGATTAGGCCTGACAGTTGTTTTTTCAGCTCAGCAATTGTGATATTGATAAAACAAGAAGGTGTAGTTTATGTAACATACACTATAGTTCTTAAGTGTATGCTGTGTATTAGCTGCATGAAT
>NW_008349000.1:2740618-2780110 GCF_000622305.1 Nannospalax galili | reverse complement strand
AAATGTAAAATGTACATATTTGTGAGGCCAAGAAAAATACTGTCAAATTGGAGCTTTAAAAGAGATTTAACTAAAACAGTAGAATTCGCCACACTCCTAGAAGGGGTTGGGGATTATCATTCAGGAAAATAGAAAAGAGGAAATATCCTAAGTTTTTACATCAAGTCAATTGAATTCTTGGTATCTCAAATCATTTGTATGCACTTGATGCCCAAAGGTAGAAGCAGATGTCCTAGAAAACTGGTGGTTAAATAAATTGATTTCAAGAGGGAGGGAACCATATAATTTATAATTTAAAAGCCCATTAATTTACTAAATATACTAGTCTGTTTTCTATTGCTAATAGAACAATACTTCTGCCCTGTGAGGAAGTTATAAAGAGGCTTATCTGAGCACATAATTTTGATGGAAGAGCAAGGGTTACATCTGGTCATGGCTTTCCTGTTAACTTACTCCTTAGATGGCACAGAGTATTACATGCCAGAGACAAGGACTATGTTTGTATACATGGCCCACGGTTGTCTCCCTCTATTCTTATAAAGCTGCCAGAATTCAGTCTTAGTACCTCTGCCTTGATGACTTTATCTAATTTTAATCACCTGTCAAGGTCCCGCCTATAAGCACTAAAGTTGTATTTGATGTCTACCCTTTAGATTTCTCATAATGGGGATTAAACTTCTGTATATAAACCTATAGGGGACACACTCAGAACTTATTACACTATAATACTAATCACCCCTGAAAAATTATTTAACATAATTACACATAATTAAATAATTTCTTCAAAATATTCCAAACCATTTAAAAAATACTTATTATTTATTGTTTTTATTTTATGTTTGGGTATCTTTTGCCTGCATGTGGGTAGGTACATCTGTGTCATGCAGTGCCCACAGAGGTCAGAAGAGGGTGTCATATTACCTGGAACTGGAGTTACAGACCATTACTAGCTGCCATGTGGGTGCTGGGAATTGAACCTGGGTCCTCTACAAGAGCAATCAGTGCTCTAAATTGCTAAACTATCTCTCCAGCCCCTCTAATCCAATTATTTAAGAGTAAGTAATGCCCATAAAACTTTATGAGCCATGGCTAAAAAGATGGCTCAATGGATAAAAGCACTGGCTACTCTTGCAGAAGACCAGGGTTCAGTTCCCAGCACCTGCATGGGAGCTAAAAACACTCCATCTAACTCCATTTTCAGAGGATCAGCCCCCCTCTTCTGGCCTCCATGGGCATTGCATGAACATGTGCACTTAACATACCAGCAAAACACCATGGATACATACAGTGCACTGCTATAAATAGAAGATGATAGATTAGATATATGAATAAATAAAGATAGAAAGATGGATAGACTATAGACAGTAAAGAAGATTACATGTGATTCATATGCACATATAGAGAGGCATATAATGCATACATGTAAAACAATGACTGTAAACATTGGACATAATAATTTTATGCCCTTGAAGGATAGATAATTCATAACAGAAGTTGAATCTAGAGAGTAATAGATAAGGGATGTCTCCCAGAAAGTAAAATAAAGACATCCCTCTCTGCAGACAGAGGTCCTCACCATACCAAACAAGCTAGACTCTGTCAGGGGTAGAGATGAATGCTGTGGATTTTCTACTCATTTTGCTCAAATAATAATTGTGGGGGCCTGAGGCCAGGAGCAAGGCAAGATGGTGCCTAAAGGAAATGGCCGAGGCGTGATCAGACTTGTTTGGCACCTAGAGGAAAAGGCCAGAACATGGCCAGACTTGTTTTGAAGAATCGCTGATTGGTTCCTGTCATTTCCGTGCATCTTGGCAGCACGTGATCACCTCGTGAATGCTATGCTCTGTTATAGAGAGGAGACTGCACGCTCAAGTTCACCTTTAATATGATTGGACACTTGGTTGGGGAGGGGATTTTCCTTTGTGATTTTTGCCTTCGTAAGCCCTGTAACACCTGTAATAAATGAGTTCCTGCTTGACTGGCTCCCTGTCGTGTCTGATTGTCCCCCGGGGAGGCTGTGGGTAACGGTTGGACAACTCATCCCCCTTTCCCCGGCTCCTGTGTTGGGGCAGGATCCCCGACTTCTGGCACCCAACGTGGGGCTTGAAGACCACTGTGCTTGACTGGCTCCCTGTCGTGTCTGATTGTCTCCCGGGGAGGCTGTGGGTAACGGTTGGACAGCTCATCCCCCTTTCCCCGGCTCCTGTGTTGGGGCCGGATCCCCGACTTCTGGCACCCAACTGGGGCTTGAAGACCATTAGAACAGTCCGATTCCTCATCAAAGAGGGTCTGGGAGGCCGCCCTGTGTCTTGCTTCCTGGCTGACGGTGGGCAATTTATTCCAGTGAGCTACCTGGGATTGGTTTGAACAACTGGCTCGCAAGGCAGAGATCAATAGAGGGAAGAAACCACCCTTGGGGTTTTACCCCATGATCTCAACCCTTAAGTCATGTTTTCAACCCAATCTGACCCCTAGGCATACCGGCCTTTGCTGGGTGGATAAGGTTGCAGGGGAAGATCAATGGGTCGCGTTTGATAAGGAGAGAGCCCAACAACTGAAAATGAAGCGTATACTATGGAGAGACCTGGAAAGGGGTGGGTGATGAGAACGGGAAAGATAAAGGGGGGACCCTGGGTGGTCAGGATGAGCATGAGGGAAAGGACCCTTTGGGGGAGCCCCCCCATCTAGTACATCAGAGCTCTCGCTCCCATGGGACTGGTCCAGACTTTCCCCATAACATCAACCCCAGATCCCAGCACCCAGCCACCTAGTACACTTGGGAGGCTAAATATCTTAAAGAATTAAAGAAGGCAGTGGCCGAGGATGGCCCTGGGTCCCCCTGGGTCGACACCCTTCTCTAGGGCTTGGTATATCAACCCTATACGGCCAAAGACTGGATGGATTTGGCAAAGGCAGTCCTCCTCAGTCCCTTGTTTATTAAACGGGCAGCACTATACTGAGAGGAATATCGGGTCCAAGTGAAAAATAACCTTCCTGCCACCCCCCATCTCTATCACTTTCAGCATGCTGACAGGGACCAAGGACGCCTTTGCCTCAGGCGCCCAGCAGGCAGCACTTCCACCACTGTATATGGAACAGGTCAGGGCCCTTGGCCTGAGGGCCTGGCATAAGTTAGATATGGGCCCTATGGAGCCGCCCATATCATGGATCCACTATAACCCCCAGGGCCAAGCTATCATAGAACGTAACCATCAGGACCTAAAGACCCAATTACAAAAACAAAAAGGGGGAGTAAGCCCCCACAAACAGCTAGGTTCAGCCTTATTTACCATTAATATTCTCAATTTTCAAAAAGGTCAATTGGAATCTCGATTCCAAAAACATTGGGTACATCAGGAGCGAAGACCAGAGGTGTGGGTCAGATGGAAGGATCCAGTAATGGGACAATGGTGAGGACCCAACCCTCTCCTTACTATGGGCAAGGGGTTTGGATGTGTCTTTCCCACGGATGAACCCCAACCCATCCGGGTACCTGCAAGGAATCTAAAGATCCAGGAACAACCCTGTCCCAAAGGTAACAGCCCTTTGAGGAGGATTTCTATGTCTTACAGGATGGAGTATTCTGGATGGAAGGCTTTCATTGCCGTGCTTGCCGCTGCTGCCCTGGCCGTCATCGTCTTTATCGTTACCATCATTATTCAAGATCTGATCAATAGACTGCTGACCAAAATCTGTCAATAATGGTATTCCTTCTCCTGCTAGCCATCTGTCAGATAAAAGCCGAGGACCTCTGGGCCTTGGTCCCTTCCCTGCCTATGCTCTTGCCCTTCTCTTAAATGAAAAGCTTGCCGTTACCAAAGACATGGCTCTCTTAGCTTGAGACACCTTCCCCACTTATACTCTTGCCCTTCTTTTAAGTGAAGAGCTGGCAATTACCAAAGACTTGGCTCTGCTAGCTTGTGACCCTTGCTTTAGGTCACTTTGTCTCACCTCTTCCATATTGCTGACCAATTAGATTATTGCTCTAAATTATACCTGAGCCCTGGTCCTATCAATGGACTCTTCCTTTTTTAGTAAGGTATGGGAGCATGTTTCTAATGCTTGTGCTAGCTTTTGTTCTCCTCAGGTGTCTCTGCTTGGTTATCAGAAAACAAAGACAGAGGAAGAAAGTCCTGGTCCAACTTGCCCTGGCCACCCAATCCCCCTCGGGTCCCTCCTCACAAAAAATCCAGGCATGGATGCTTGAGCTAGCCTGAGGGCCCAGGTTGCTTTGCCCCCTTATGGGATAGACCCCCGTATATTAACCACAAAAGGGCATGGCTGGTCCCAATAACAGGTAAGACCCTCCCAGACTGATGAACCCAAGACAGGGGCCATGAGGGCAATCATGGTTACCCAAGGACGGGCAACTTCAGCTCCTGAGGAGAGGCACTTAAGATAGGAAGGCAATAGCAGTGGAGGGGGATGGGGATGGTGTGCCCCATCCCCAGGGGCTATCCTTAAGGAACCTCACTTTTAAAACACGTAGGGTGAGAGCTGCGGGGGCCTGAGGCCAGGGGCAAGGCAGGATGGCGCCTAGAGGAAATGGCTGGGGGCATGATCAGACTTGTTTGGTGCCTAGAGGAAATGGCTGGAACATGGCCAGATTTGTTTTGAAGAATCACTAATTGGCTCCTGTCATTTCTGTGCATCTTGGCAGCTATGGAGATGAGACTGCATGCTCAAGTTCACCTTTAATATGATTGGACACTTGGTTGGGGAGGGGATTTTCCTTTGTGGTTTTTGCCTTCATAAGCCCTCTAATGCCTGTAATAAATGAGTTCCTGCTTGACTGGCTCCCTGTCGTGTCTGATTGTCTCCCAGGGAGGCACGGTAATGGGCGGACAGCTCATCTCCCTTTCCATGGCTCCTGTGTCAGGGCAGGATCCCTGACAAATAATGTTCCTTGAGGTTTTTGTTTTCTTTTTGTAGATAATAATATTTGGGGTTTTAACTGTTGTTTTATTTTGTTTCTGTTAGTGATTTTATTTTTATACTAAGTAAAATGTTTAATATTTTTATTATGTAAGCTGCTGAGGCACAATGAATACTGTCTCCATCTTCCAGCGAGAATCATACTCCCAGTTCTAGATGGGGTTGGTGAAGACATAGAACTGTGTAATTTTCCCTTGCTTTCATATATAAGGAAGCAATAAAGTAAATATTGATAATTTGGATAAAGATATTATTGTAACAAAATACAAAAGCAACTTTAAGGAAGAAAGTGTTTATTTTAGCTGACAGTTTAGTTCACAGAAATAGGAAAAAGAGTTAAGACAAACATGTACAAGAATCTTCACAATGACACTACGCAGGCACCTCACTCAATGCACTGGTCCTCCATGGCATCTGAACCAGACATTCCAATAGCTTCTGGAAAGTTTGTTTCAGGAGCTCAGCTTCCCCTTTTCAAGCCTGCCTACATACCCTGGTTGCCTGGCTCCAGACACTGTGCCACCATGGCTTCCTACTCCAGGCCCACTCACAGCTCCCAGGAATTTTGCTCCTTGAGCTCAGCAAGTAGTGGATACTGATTTTCCCTGCTAATCCCATGTAAACTGCCTGGGAACTTACTGGAACAACACCCACAGAGGAAACCTGCTACAAAGGCAGCCCTCTCCTAAACATTGTGAACATTAACAATTTTAAAAAAAAGGTGATCCTGAGAATAAAAAAAAAAGACCTCAACCAACAAACTGACTACTTCAGACCTATAAACGACAGTGCAGAAACAAAAACAGAAAAAACAAGAAAACCTGTTTCCCATAAATCACTAATTCGTAAAATATGTCTCCTAATGAAAATGGCCTGGATGAACTTCCAAAGAATTTTAATAAATTATAGATTATAACCATGCATACATAGCCCAAAGAAGATATGAATACACTTCAAGAAAATAAAAATAAAGAGCTGCATGAAATACTGAAGTCAATAGAAAATGTAAAAGCAGAATTCAATGAAGAGGTAGAATTAATGACAGAAAACTAAACTGAAATCATGCTTAAAATGAGTCAATAAGTCAACTAAGGACAACAGTGGAAACTATCATCAATATAATGGATCATGTAGAAAACAGAATCAGGGCTGGAAGACAAGAAAAAGGAATTACAACTCAGTAAAAGTCAATGTTAAATTTGAAAAATCTATGCATAGAATGTGGGAATGCTCTGGGAACATGGAAGTGTTTTGGGACACCATGAAATGACCCAACCTTTAGATTATGGGCAAAGAAGGAGCAAAAGAAAGAGGAGATGGAGGAGAATGAGGAAGAGGGGAAGAAAGAAGAAGGAGAAGGGGAAGGGGAAGCTGTAGCATAGGAATAGAAAATATTTTCAATAAAGTGACAAAGAAGAAATGAAAGAGATGCCCAGCCAGTTACCGGAGTCCTGGAGAACACCAAATAGCTTAGACTAGAAAAGAAACTCACCAAGAAATATTATAAACACAACTTCTAAAACATATAATAAAAATACTTGAAAGCTGAGAAAGAGAAAAGTCATTTAAGGAGGTAGGTCCAACAAAATAACAATTGACTACTAGACAGGAACTTTTAAGTTCAGAAAGTGCTGGAAAATCTACTCAAAGTTTTAAAGATCATAACTGTCAACTCAAACTATTATACCTAAAAAACTGGGTCTAACATAAAAATTGAAGGATAAATAAAAACATTTCATGTTTAAAAAGGATTAAAGGAACTTTCATCAATAAAATAGCACATGCATTTCAATAATAAATCCTAACATGAATTGTCTCAATTCCCCAGTGAAATAACACAGATCAGCAGATTGGATTAGGAAACAGAATGCAACTTTTTGCTGCTTCTAAGAAACACACATCACCATCAATTCTTATCTCCACCATAGGGTAAAAGGATGGAAAAAGTTACTTTAAGCAAGTGAAACTCAGGAAGAAGTCGTTGTAGCTATTCTAAAATCTGACAAAATAGACTTCAAACTAAAATTAGTCAGAAGAGATAAGGTCAGTTCATGCTCATCTGTCTTAGTTAGCTTTCATTTGTTGTCCCAAAACACTTTGGCTAAAACCAACTTGGGGAGGAAAGGGTTTATTTGGCTTGCAGCAACTGGCTTGCTCCTCTGGCCTGTGCTCAACCTACATTCTTATACAATACAGGACGACCTGCCCAAGGGTGGCACCACCCCACTGGGCTCAGCCCTCAGACATCACTCAACACTCAAGGATATGTTCCACTGACATGGTCCCATGCCAAGCCAATGGAGAAAATTCCTTCAATTGAAGTATAATTTAATCAGATGTGCCAAGTTGACAACTAAAGCTATTGAACACACTCATTAAAAAACAACACACCAAGAGGGCATTACAGTTCTACATATTTATGCACCAAGCATAGGCACACATAATTTCAAAAAAGACATACTACTAGATGTAAAACCACAGATTAGTCCTAACACAGGTATAGTGGTAGCTTCAGTATCTACTGTTATCAATATATACCTTATCTGGACAAAAAACTAAAAGAAGGAGGTAAAGGATATCATAAACCAAATGATCTGATGTACACAGAACATTCCAACCAAATACTAAATTATACTCATTGTTTTCATCAGTGCATGGAATTTCCTTCAAAATTAATCTCAATTAGAACAGAAAGCAAGTCTTAATAAATATAGAAAAAATTAGATACCCTCTTTCATTCTTCCACAGTATAGTAAAAGTACATATTAAAAACAATAGAAACCACATTAAGTACACAATGTAATGGGGATTAAACAATATACTACTAAACGATTATTGGGTGCAGGAAGAAATCAATAAAGAAATGAGAATATTTCTAGAATTGAATGAAAATGAAAACATAGCATATCAAAATCTGTAGGACATAGTGAAGGCAAAGAAGTTTTAATTATGTTTTATCACTTCTTTTATATATTTCTTTTATTTATTCCCATTTACTCTTTTTAGGTATTGTTTGTTCTTGATTTTCCAAGGTTCCAAGCATGTCATTAATCTGTTTATAAGAGATGTTTCTAATTTTATAGTGTAGGCAGTTAACATTATATTGTTTCCTCTTATGACTACCTTCTTTCATTGAATCCCAAAGGTTTTGGTATGTTGAGTTTTCGTTTACATTCAATTCTAGAAAATTTTTGATTTCCTTCTATATTTCTTCCATGATCCAATTTTCATTCAATAATGTGTTGTTTAGCGTCCATGAATTCAAGGACATTTCCCCATTTTTATTGTTGATATTTAGCTTTATTCCTTTACAGTTAGTGCAGAGACCTGCTGTGATGGCTAATCCTGGATGTCAACTTGACTGGAACTGGGATTAACTGAAATGAGAGAGATCTTCTTGATTGGATCATCTGAAGCTGGAAGACACACCCTAAAGGTGGGTGTAACCTTCTGATGGCAGCCTGTATAAAAGGCCATGGCAGAGGAGAACACCTGACTTCTTGCTGCTTGCCTCCTCTCACTGATGAGTTCATCTTGCTGTTGTAGACTAAAGACTAGCTCATCTTTTTGAATTCATCAGACCCTCAGTGCCAGATCGGGACTACTGAGACATCCAGCCTTGTGGACTGAGTGACTACAGATTCTCAGCATCTCCAGTGTGGTGCAGCCATTGTTGGACTACTCTGACTCTGTTCTGTGAGTTAAGATGATAAATCTCTATACATATATATTCATTCTACCAGTTCTGTTTCTTTAGAGAACCCTGACTAATACACCAGCCTTGCTTAGCAGGGAAACCTCACTTCTGTGATGGTGATACTGACAGGCAACAGAGTCCCGAACTCTGCGACAAGTGTTTTCCTTTACAACAAGCCGTTTATTTAAAAAGAATCAGAAGGCTTTTATACAGTACAGGGACCTGGCAGTCACATGGAGTTTGGCAGGTACATACAAAGATTAGGGCACAATTATACAGGAAACAGGACATATAGCTTTTAGTTAGTACCAGTTAAGGGGTGTTTGTAAAGCAGGATGCTTAAACTTTTATCAGTGCCTACCTGGTAATTTATTGGCCACAGTGTTTTCTTTCTTAGGGCTAGAAGCATAGAAAACTTTTAGCTTTTAGCACCTAGCCTATTCTTTTAGCTAGTGATGGCTGAGTTATCTGTTCTGGACAAGGAGGTGGGATAATGGCCATTGACCAAGATAATTTCCCTCGGGGCAAGGAGCTTAGACTTTGGACCACTTTTCTCCTGCTAGTCCTGCACTATTACGCAAGACAGGGATATGAAAGCTGCTGTTTTCAGTGCCCCTCCATTCAGCAGAGAATATAGCCTGGACGTTAAAAGTTTTAGGCTCATCTACCGTAAGGTATGCCATCCTGTTTTCCTACAGTTAGATAGGATACAAGATGATATTTCAGTTTTTATGAATTTGAGAAGAATCGTTTTGTGTCATTTTATGTGGCCAATTTTGGATAAAGTTCTAAAGTCTTCTAAGAAGAAAGTGTACTATTTGTTTTTTGGATGGAATGTTCTGTAGATGTTTGTAAAGTCAGTTTGATTTATGATGTCATTTAATAGGGTTTCTCTATCTAGTTTTTTTGTTTGATTGTTTAGTTGACAGGGAGTTACTAGTCACACATTGTCACTGTGTTGAAAGTGTGAAATTTTAGCACTAATAATGTTTTGTTCTTGCTGTTAGCAATAATAAAGTTCCTTTTAAAAATGAAATCAGATGTCCCTATGTGAGGTGCATACATGTTTAAGATTATATTTTATTCTTGGTGGACTTTTCTTTTCATGAGTATTAAGTGACCTTCCCTGGCCTTCAAACTAGTTTCAGTTTGAAATCTAATTTGTCACATATTAGAATAGCTACACCTGTTTGTTTCTTGGCTCCATTTGCTTGAAGTATCTTTTTCCATCCTTTGATCCTAAGATGGTGTCAATCATGGGTAGTGAGGTGTGCTTCTTAGAGGCAGCAAATTGATGGATATTATTTTCTAATCAAAGTGTTTAGTTTATGTCTTTTTACTGGGGGAATTGAGACCATTAATATTGAGGATTATTACTGATCAATGTTTATTAATTCCTGTTATGTTGGTGGTGTAGTGTTGGTATTTTTTACCTGTTTTGTTTGACTGTTCTGGAGTAATTTTTTTTTTTTTGAGTTCTCTTGAGAATGTCCAATCTCTTTTGACCAAAGTATTCCTTTGAGTATTCTCTGTAGAGCTGGATTTATGGACATAAATTCCTTGAATATGTTTTGATCATGGAAAGTTTTTGTGTATCCTTGGATTACAACTGATAGTATTGTTGGGTCTGGGCTGCAATACGTATTCTTTCATGACTTGTATAACATTCGCCCCTGCCAATTTAGCTTTCATAGCCTCCATTAAAAAGTCAGCTGTTATTCTGATGGGGCTTTATATATGACTTGCTCTTTCTCTTATGGCTTTCAATATCTTTTCTTTGTTCTATATGTGTAATGTTTTGATTATTATATGATGTAGGGATTTTCTTTTCTGTTCCTAGCTAGTTTTTGTTCTATATGCCTCTTCTACATTGATAGGTATTGCTTTCCCTAGGTTTGAGAACATTTTCTCTATAATTTTATTAAAACGTTTTCTGTGCCAATGGCCTGGAGTTTTAATTCTTCTATGCCTATGATTTATAGGATTAGACTTTTTACAGTGCCCCAGAGGTCTTGTATATTTCATTCCTGGTTTATTTTAGATTTGACATTTTCTTTGATTGAGCAATTCATTTCCCCAAGATTATCTTCAAGATCTGATATTCTATGTACCATTTCTTCCGTTTTCTGTTTGTATATTTTCTCTAAAGTTTTTGTTGGATTTTCTGAGGATGTTGATTTCAAGATTTATTTCAGATTTACTTTTCTTCGGAGATTTTATCTCTATTGAATTCTAGTTTCATGTTTTGAATTATTTTAGTTATTTAATTCCACTATGTTTTCAAGGTCTTCTTTCAGTTTCTTTACTCACACCCTATTTGAATTATTGAAGATATTTATAATTGCTATTTTGAATTCATTATCTTGTGCAGTCACTATATTGTTATTCTCAGGAAACACTACAGTAGGGTTGATAATTTCTGTATCGGCCACATTACCTTGAGTCTTCATGTTGTTTGCTTTTTTTTTCACTGAGGCCTAAGCATCTTGACTTGTCTGGTGGTGTGGGTTGGTGTATTCTGAACATTGTTCATTCTGCTGAAAAGAGTAAGTCAGCCAGGGGCAAGACAAGGAGCACCCTGGGAAGAGCTGCAGAGAGTTAGTGTGGCCATGTTTGGAACTCTGGGAGCAAGGCAAGCGGCCCAGGAAAGGTGAACAGTGGAGGGAGAACTGCCAGGCAGATGCCCTGCCCATCTGGCATGCTTCACAAGGTGAGATGAAGCAGACTGTGGGGTGAGATGGTGCATGGGTGTGGGGCACGAAAGTGATCGGGAAAGGTGGGCTGCAGCAGTGTGAGTCTTGAATGGCTCCAGGGTTATGAGGAGCCATTTCTTTCTAAGTCATTCAGTCAAAAATGCCATAAAACGGTACAAAACCCAAAATAAAATGTCTTATGTTAGTCTGTGAGCCCTGGGGCGTCAGAGGGCACAAGCCTCCCAAGAAGGGAAAAGGGAAGAAAATTTAGTGCAACAGTTGGTATGGATAAATGATCTCATCTTGTTGAATATATTTGTATCCTGTTAATTTTTTTTACCAACTTCTCAGGTAATGGCCCAACTAGTAGTGATTGAGTTCAGTTTGGGGGTTATTGTATATATGTTGATCTACAATTTGGGTGACGGAAGTGGTCTCAGTATAACTAGAGAGAGATACAACTTTTGAGTTGCAATTTCAGGATTGACTGCCCAAGGTCCTGCATCAGCAGGGTAAAAGGGAGCTTCTATGTGAGAAGGTTAACTGATGGGTTACCACGGGAGCTCATGTTTCTGGAGCAAACAGATCTCAGATAATGGGGCATAGGGAAGTCTTGATGATTGAATTCCAGATGAAAAGTATGGGGTGTGGAAAGACCCAGGAGACCCAGGCTGTGTTGAGAAGTGAGGTAGTGGGAATTGATTCACTCTGGAGGTGAGTGCAGGTCAGGGATGGGATAGGATCCTTGTGATCCAGGCAAGTCTGAGAGCTAAGATTGCATGAGGCACTAGGGAGTCTCAGGAAATGAATCAATTCAATAACCCTGATGAACCTTAACGTTTTTGAAATACAAAGAAAAAAGACCCCTCAAACAGTGGTCGGATGAATTAATCAAAATCCAGGCTGAAATTATGAACTAGAAACAACAAAAAATCCACACAGAATCTATGAAACAAACATTTTTTTGATAAGATAAACAAGACTGACAAACCCTTAGCCAAATTAAATTAACCCAAAAATTAGAAAATCCAAAATTAATACAATTAGAAACAAAAAGGAGACATTACAACAGATACAGGTGGGATTCAGAAAAATAAAGTCATATTTTTTAGTCCGCTGTTCCACAAATTGGAAAATATAAAAGAAATGGACACAATTCTAAATGCAAAAAACATAGCAATATTTAACCATGAGGAAAAAAATAATTTGAGTAGATACATAACTAAAAACTAGAGTAAAGCAGTAATATAAATCTCCCAACTGAAAAAAGCCAAGGAACAGATGGACTCACAATAAAGTTCTACTAGAACGTCAAATAAAAATAATCAATAACATTTGACTTGTTCCAAAACCAAACAATATCAAAGCAATCATTCATCATGAACAAGGTGGCTTCATTCCAGAGATGTAGGGATGGCTCAACATGTGACAATCAGTAAATGTTACCTGCTATGTAAATAGAATCAAAGACAGATTGTACTAGCATCTCATTTGATGTGCAAATGGTCTTTGACAAAATTCAATATCTCTTCAGGATAACAGCCATAAGGAAGCTAGAAAGGGGAGCATCATAATAATGGCTGTACTGGATGTAGCCAACATCATGCTAAATAGATTCCGACTAAAACCATGAGTAAGACAAGGGTATCCATTCTCTCCACTCCTATTGAATTTAGTGCCTGAAGTATTTAGCAAAAGCAATAAGACAGAAGAATAAGATGGAAAGGGATATAAATATGAAAATAGTAAGTCAAAGTATCTCTATTTGAAGATGATATGATTCTATACATAAGGGAACCTAAAAATTCCACCAAAAAAAACCCGAGCACTGATGAATACTTTCAGCAAAGTGGCAGCATACAGAATTAACACACACAAATCCATAGTTTTCCTATATGTTAATGAAAAACATATCAAAATAGAAATTCAGGAATTAATTCCACTCAGTAAAGATACTATAAAAATTAAATTGTCCTACTAAGTGTTATAATTTGAAGGAAGCTATAAGCATAAACATGAACTTCTTGTGGAGGCTTATAATTTCCATCATGAAAGTCTCTCATTTGGACTAAGGCATCATCACCCTGGTAAGCCACCTTCAAAGTCAACTAAAGAAGAAAAGAAAAAGAATTAAACAAAATCACTAAGGTTAAAACACACACACACACACACACACACACACACACACACACACACACACACAAACTAAACCTAACCAAGAAAATAAAAGGTCTCTAGAAGGAAAGCTTTAAGACACTGAAGAAAGTCAATGAGGAAACTATCAGAAGATGGAAAGATCTCCCATACTTGTGGATCAGTGGATTAGCTGGAGTCATATTGTGAAAATAGCCATTCTGCTGAAAGAAACCTACAAACTCAACCCAATCCCAATTATAACACCAGGACCATTCTTCACAGACATAGAAAAGCATTTTAAACATTCTAAAAATTTATATGGAAGCACAAGAAACCAAGGACAGTCAAAAATACACATCAGAGATAAGATACTATTTTTTATTTTATTTAATATTTTTATTTTATGTGTATGCATGTATTGCCTGCTTGCAGATAAGTGTACCCGTGTCAGCTAATGATGGTGGAGGTCAGAAGAGACTGTAGGATCCCTTGGGACTGGCATTACAGACAGTTGTTAGCTGGCATGTGGGTGCTGGGATTCAAACCGGGGTCTTCTACTGGAACAACCAATGTTCTTTACCACTGATCCATCTCTCCAGACCCAAGGTACTATTTTTAATAGATGTTGCTTGGAAACCTAGCTTTCAACATGCAGAAAAATGAAACAGGTTCCTTACTCATCACCTTGCTCAAAAATTCAACTTCAAATGGCCCAAGGACCTCAAAATAAGAATCAATTACCGGATTATTGGGACTGGAGAGATAGCTCAGTGGTTAAGAACACTGGCTGTTCTTGCAGAAGAGCTGGGTTCAAATCCCAGCACCCACATGGCAGCTAACAATTCTCCATAACTCCAGTTCCAGGGGATCTGAGAGCCTCTTCTGTCTTCCATGGGCATTGCATGACACGAGTGCACTTAACTACATACAAGCATACACATAAAATAAAAATAATAGATAAAATATTAAAAAAGAACTGATTACCTGAAAGTACTAGAAAAAAATGGAAGAAGTGCACTTCTACTCACTGACAGAGGAGAGGGTTTTTTGAACAGGTTCTGGAAGCATAGACATTAAGATCAACAGTTGATAAATGGGACCCCATGAAACTAAACAGCTTTTATTAAGCAAATAGTAAAATAAAGTGAAGCCCAAGGAAAAAGAGAAATTATTTGTTATTTATACAACTGATGAAGGATTAATGTCTCAAATATACAAAGATCTTATAAAAACAAACCAATGAAAAATGGGCTATGAACTGAACAGAAAGTTCTCAAAAGATGAAATACAAATGTCTACAAACACTTCAACATTAGCATCCTTAGACATCAAGGAGTCAAAGATTAAGTTGAGTCTATCATACCTGGGTCAGAATGGCCATCCGTCATCAGAAATGCAAATGACATTTGCATCTGTGAGTGAGGGAAAACAAACATTTATACCTTGTTGTTGGGTGTATAAGTTAGCGGAGCCATTCTAGAAATCAATCTGGAGATTTCTGACAAAACTAGATCTACCATATGATCTACCTATATCACTCTTGGCCATATACCAAAAGGATTCTACTGCAGATCCATGTTCATTGCCCCTCTGCTCACAATAGCTATGAAATGGATCAGACTACATATTCATCAATTGACCAATAGATAATTAACATTTGGTACATACGCATAATGGAATATTACTCAGCTATAAAAAATGAAATAATGGCATTTCAGGTAAATGCAAGCAACCAGAGAATATTACACCACGTGAGTTCACTAAGGCCAAATAAAGAAATGCCCCAGTTCTATTTACTATGAAGGCCTACTGTCAAGTATTTTAATTTTTCTATTTAACATGGAATGCATGTGGAAACTAGGAAACTAGAAGTAGGTCATTTGACATGGGGGATATATTTGAGGATGGAGAACAGGTGAAATGAAAGTACAGTGAGGGAGCAGAAGAGTTCAAGCAGGTTGTGGAGTGATGGGAATAGGAAATGAGGGGCAAGGAAAGCTTAAATAAAGTCAGGTGTACATGAAAGAGCAACTTGAGAACCTAAGACCTTATAATCCAAGTAAAAGCATAGTAAAAGGGGATGGTGAGCATGTGTCATATGAAAGAACAGGGAGAGATTACTGGGAGCTAAAGGGTTAAGCAGAGTGGGAATGAAGGATGGGACAAAGAAGAGAAACGGATGAGTTAATCAAAATTATGGATGTGCGAATAAGTCTCATGATAGCCCACCAGTTTCTAAGCTAATCAAAAATATTTTTAAGGCCTGGAGAGATGGCTCAGCAGTTAAAAGTGATGGATGCTCTTGAAAGAGGACCTGGGTTAAATTCCAGCACTCATATGGCAACTAACAGCGATCTGTAATTCCAGTTCCAGGAGATCCGATGTCCTCTTCTGACTTCCATGGGCAATATACAACAAAAGTACACTTACATACATGCAGGCAAAATACTCATAACATAAAAACAAATAAAAGTTAAAAATATTTAAAGAGAATTTAAACATACGTACCCCACATTCATGAGCAATGCTGAACCAGAATCCATGAGTTATTAAATGAAAACCTTACTGCCAAGCACAGCTTATCTCACTGCAAATTGTTGGTCAGGTAGACCCCGAGGAACCCTTGAACAGTGCAGGCTACTGGCATTGTTCTTGGTTGTCCACCATAAGAAGATGGTAAAACCCTGAAGAAACCACACTCTGATTGCAGGACATAGAGAAATCAATCTTGAGTTGCCCAGGAAACATCTGCTGGCTAGCTCGCATAGTGTTAGAAAGTGTTGTGCAGGATGTTGGGGGGAAAAAAAATCAAGGATCTATCCAGCACTGGAACCTGTATGCTGTAATACCACTCTGCCAGGCAAGATGTGCTTACTGGTGCAATAATGGCAAGACTGTTTATGGGGTTAAGCAATTGCTCTCTTGATTTGAAACCAGTTCCACAGGAAGGAAATCATGCCTTGTTCTGTAAACACTGTCAAAACTCATAGGTAAGACAAAAATCCCTTGAATGTTTTTCTATTTCTTTTTTTTTTTTCTCCTGAATTACCATGTTATCAGATTGCTATGAAAATGTTTGTTTATATACTTAGATTTTTGCTGCTCTCCAGCCTCGGTCAGAGATGTTTCCTATTGCAGTGCATATTGATTAATATCGAGACACATTACTGTTCAAAGTGCTGAAATTATGGCACTGTGATTGCTTAGCCACAGATGGAACATCTAAATCAACACCCTCCAAAAGACTTAGGTAACATTGCAGAGGGGATGGTTGGAAAGAATGTAAGAGTTGAGGATGGATAAGCATGCAGTGAGATGCTTTTTTCTAGACATGATGTGGCTATTGCATACGTGAAGTCACAGAAGCTATAGTGCACACTCAAGAAGTACACAAGATCAAGCCAGTTAAAACTCCCAGCATAGGAGTCTGGAGAGATGACTCAGTGATTAAAGGCATTGGCTGTTCTTGCAGAGGACAGGGATTTGGTTCCCAGCATGGTGGCTAGCAACAGTTTGTAACTCCAGTTCCAGGGAATCCCACACCCTTTCATGGCTTCCATGTACGGTGTATGCTCAGGTGTACTTACATACATGCAGGTGAAACATTCATACATTAAAAAAAAAAGAAAAAATCAACTCCAGTATAAGAGGTCCCCAGGACTCCATGCTTAGCTGAGGAGTTATTGGCCACTGATGGCTGTTGGGAGAAAAAGAGTCACTTTAAGAGTGTGGTCACTTAGGCTCCCCATGCCTGAGTAGATGACCCCAAATCCATGCACATATAAACTCAATGGGTTTAAATATATATTAAAAAAGGAGAACATAAACTTGGGAAAAAGATGTGCTGTATGCATTCCTGGTTGGAGTTGGAAGGGGAGATCAGGGTCAAAATGATCAAGATATGTTAGATACATGTATGAAATTTTCAAAGAATCAACTATTAAAATGTATCTTCTGACAATACCATGTGCAGCAAGAAACATGGAATTGATGCAAATATCGATTTACACAATTGAATAGACTCAACCATAAAAGTAACTGTGTACTAATATATAGTACTAATATATAGTAAAACATAAGTTAACTTTGAAAACATAACAGCAAGTAAAAGGAGCCAGATAAAGAGTTCAGATCCTTTAAAATTTATTGTATCCTAAGTATTCAGAACAGGGAAATCTGTTGAAGCAAAATGCAGACTGCTATAATGGGTGAAGATTTCCTTTTGGTGTGAAGAAAAATATTGTAACTGAGATAATAGGATGGTTTCACAGTGAATGTATGGAATACCTCTTGGTTAAATATTTAACATGTTGAATTTGGGTCTAGTAAAATACCTCATTGGTCAAGAACACTTGCTACTCTTGCAGAACCTGGATTTGGTTCCCAGCACTCACATGATGGCTAACAATAGCTCGTAACTCCAGTTCCAGGGGACCATCAACCTCCTCTGGCCTATATTGGCATTGCATGTATAGCTGCATTTGCATATATGCAGGCAAATCATATATGAAAAACTAATAAATCAAAAAATTTTTTTCACGTTGAATTTTACACCTGTGAATCTTTCTTACTGCAATAAAATAGCTATTGACATAAAATTGAATGAGTTTTTTTAAAAGCTATTGAAGCTGAGCATTGTTGGACACACCTTTAATTTTAGCACTGTTACCTTTATAGCAGTGATTTTGCCAATAAAAATGTTGTTAATGTCTTGAAAAAAACAAGTGCACAAGTTTCATTAAAATTGGAAGGTGATGAAGAAAAGGGACTCTACATGCACTCATCAGCTCTGCTACATGGATTGAAAATCTGACATTAAAAAATTTTCTGCTGGGCAATAGCAAACCATGCCATTTCTCACATAGGAAATAGTAAAATTTTGAAATACATACATTGTGATCAAATTTTAAATGTTACATTTTAAAACACCAAAAGATTGCCCTTTCTCTGACACTCTATTAAATACTAGTTCTGGCACTGCTTTTTAATAGCAAACTGTTTTCTACAAGGGTCCTTAAGTAAAATCTCTGTCATCATATTTGTGTATAATAGAAATTATTTAGTTTCCCCAGGATCCACTCTAAAGTGGTAACTAAAGGACCATGTATATTCAAGAAACTACTAGCTATAGCTTCTAATCCATAAACCACTGTTTACAAACAGATAATTGAAATGGAATTTTGTTTAATGATAATATAATTAAAACTCTTAATTTTATGTTTTAAGTGATGGAGTCTCTGAGGGTGAATAGGATGTGTTCATGGTCCCCAATGTGGTACAAAAGGACTTTCTTAGGAAATAGCACCCTCCTCCCATTCCCATGCGATCGTTTCCTTTGTGATATTTTGTCTGCATTGTTCCTAAAAACTGCTTTTGTAGGAACAATTATAAAGGAAAGGTAAACATATCTTTGGTATTTCTGTGCCTCACTGTTTTACAATAGTCCTGGTTTAAAATTATGAACATTCATTTTATAATCTTTTTCTTAATTTTGTAAAATTTTATTTGTATAAGTGTTTTGCCTGCATGCATCTGTGTCATGAAATGTTGGTGGAGGCATTTGGAGTTACAGATGGTAGTTAGCCACCATGTAGTTGCTGGAAACTGATCCCTGGTCTTCTGGAAGAGCAGCCAGTGCTCTTTAACCACCCAGCCATCTCTCCAGCTCCCCACACCCCCTTTTAAAAATTATTCTTATAAAGCTCATTGGTCCCTGCAAGAGTCTGTATCATTTTCCCCTTCACATTATCATCATAACTCACATTAGGATTTGTTTTGTCTGGGAAATCTGAATTGCCTATTAAAGAAACCAGAATTCAATGAATAATCGTGGGGCCCTCTATTTTCTTCCTTTACCTGGAAATTATTTTTAACATGTTCTCACTTCTATTTAGACAAATACAAGCTACTGGTATCTGTTTTTCTCAGATAACTTTTTCATGGTTATGATAGGATCTTTGTTTCTGCTGAGGATTCCAAATGCAATTTTCATAGTGCTTACCCTGAGAATGTAAAAGGATGATTCACATCACATCCTGTATGACATTCAGACTCTATTACAAGCTAAGGTAATAGCTGTGATTACTCAAAAATTGGTTGGCATAATTTGAGAGTATTGGTTAAAAATTCTATTGGTGGATAATTTGTTTAAATTTTTAATGTTAAATAGAAATGTATTGATTAGTAAGCAGACAGGAGGTATTCCTTTGTGTTCTTATGAAGAGTATGGAATGATGAATAATAACTCAGTTATATTCTTTTTTACTGAATTTTTACAGTTTTCATACAATATAATTTGATGGTGTTTAGATTCTCTCCCCTATCTGCACCTACCCTTATTGACTCTACCCAATTTAATAATTATATACATATATGTATGTGTGTATGTATGTATGTATACATGTGTAATAAGGCCTATAAAATCTAATTGTGTCCCAAAATGTCCTTCAGTGTGGGTCTGTCCACTGGAACCTGGTTAACCTACCAAGAATCCCATGCTTGAAAGAAACTGTCTCTGCCCCTCCCAGCTGCCACAGTTTAATTTTTGAAGATGTAAGACATTGCTTAAAACATATGCAGACATAAATATTTGCTTTCTTTTTATGGACTACTCCTTGTTAAAGTGGTTCTTTCAAATCCTATTATTTATCATTTTGGGCTTGTAATAGGGAATTAGAAGTTAACTCAGTAAAGCAGTTTCACATCTCAGAAGCAGAAAAAAGATTTTCAAAAGCTCAAAATGACTAAAAGTTACATATGGAGTCAGGCATGGTGGCACAGGCCTTTAATCCCCAACTTGGGAGGCAGAAGCAGACAGATCTCTTTGAGATGAAGCCAGCTTGGTCTCCATCACAAGTTCCAGGCCAGGGAGCCTGTCTCAAAAAGATTTTAAAAAATACATAAATACATAAAAATAATTAAAAGTTGCATATGAAGAATAAGAAGTCTAGATTCTGTTCTTATTTTTTTCGGGGGGGTGGGGGGAGTGAGTGGAGGTACAGGAGCACAGTCCCCAATACTTAATTCATTGTGAAGGGGAGCACTGTATGCAGGAGTAGAAAATACACACAGAAGAACTCAAAAAAATCGCTGCCTTGATGGAACCACCTGGACATGAAGGACAATAAAGTGTAAAACTACTTGCTTAGCCTTATTAGGGTCTGTTTTGAAGAAGAGCAGGGAAAGAATTCATGTTATCAGAAAACACATGCACAGCCTATCAGTTAACAGTAAACGAGCACTAGGAAGCCTATAGGCAAAAAATAATTTCATTGTTTTAATGAAAACAGTAGCATAGGATTTCTGTTCTTTACTGCTAAGAAAATGCAGCTGAAAGGAACGGAGCATCCACCCCGGAGTCAGCATAGTATGGGAGTGCGGTGAAGTCTAATTTCTTGGTTGTTCTTCACAGCATGTTACAACCATTGTCATCTGCGAATCTTACAGATATGGAAAATACACATTTAGAAAATCTGACCTTTTGAATTACTCAACAGTGTCAGCATCGGTTTCTATCTGGTTGATCTTGAACTTGATTTTAACCCACATGCTTGTAGATGCTGTGATATTAGGTCCGCGTGAGCAGTTACATTCACCTTTACCCCTGGTTAAGTATATTGGTTAATTACTACTCATTCCTTGAAAAATATTGCTCTCTACCAGTATATCTAAGTTTTTTAAAGATTTACTTATTTATTGTGTGTGGGTGTTTTAATCTGGAGGTGTTGCACCATCTTGACAACCCTAGCATATATATAGTGAACGTAGAACACCATAGAAACCTGTGCAAAACACTCTTGCCTGTGGATGTAACTCAGTGGGTAGAGCACTTTCCTAGGCTCTGAGTTTGATTTCCAGCACCTTGAAAACAATCACCAACAAAAACAAACATCTAAAACGTCCTTTGTTTAGGCTCGGTGTGTAGAAGGGGCAACCTGGCAAAGTAATTCCTGACTTTTACAGGAAGATTTCATTTTGGTATGGCTATACATCTTGGCAAGCCGATATTTTCTTAACCACAAGTACCCCCAGGCCTGACAAAACAGAGGCTATACGATATGTCTGCTTCTTTGAGGAAGGATTTGTTTATTTTATCTAATTTTTTTTTAATTTCTTTTAAATTTTTTTGAAGGCCCATGCCTTTAAACCCAGCACTTTGTGGGTGGAATCAGACTAATGTCTGAGAGTTCAAGGCCAGTCTCTATAACAAGTCCTATGCCAGCTAGGCTTCCATCGTGTAACTTGTCACAAAAAAGCAATAATTAAATAAACAAATAAATAATATTTTGCATGTTGAATACTGTGTCCAAATTAATTTGATTGAGGATGTTTATTAATAGAGTTGTTTTGATCAAAAAGTTTAGGAAAGCTGGGTGGAACTTTGAGAGATCAAGGCTACTCTGGTCTACATAGTGAGCTAAAGCCCAGCTGGGGCTATGGGGAGACTCTTTCTCAAAAAAATAAAAAATAAAAAATTAGAGACGTGTTCTCCATAGATGATTAATCATTTAATAATTACCAATGATGTTTAATGCAGATGACTGACTATAAATATTAATTCTTGATAACATAAATTTTGTATGTTTACATTCCAACTCAATCTTATTTTCTTGATGTTTTACTCAATCTCATTGTGAATATTTTTTAATGTTTGTTTATTTTTCATTTTTATGTGTATGTATGCATTGCTTGTGTGTATATAAGCACACCTGTGTCATGCAATGCCACTGAGGTCAGAAGAGGGCATTGAATTCCCTGGAAGTGGAGTTAAGGATGTTTTTCAGGTATCATATAGGTGCTGGAATCAAACCTGATCCTTGTTAGAAGAGCCGGTGCTCTTAATCACTGGTCCATACTCTCCAGCCTCCTCAATGTGAGTAGTCAGAAGAGGGCATTGAATTCCCTGGAAGTGGAGTTAAGGATGTTTTTCAGCTATCATATAGGTGCTGGAATCAAACCTGATCCTTGTTAGAACAGCTGGTGCTCTTAATCTCTGGGCCATACTCTCCAGCCTCCTCAATGTGAGTATACTTTACCAAGTATTTTGTGTTGTCTCTTCAAATGTGTTTATAAAATAATTCAGTAAATATTTCTTATACATTTTAAATACATGAATGTAAAGGATATGGATATAGATGCAGATATTATCGTACAAATAGGAACAGACAGAGGTAGACACAGATATAAATGTATGCAGTTGTATAAGCTAGTGGTGAATTCAAATTTCTCCTGTATTTTGTCTCTTTATACTTTAATATTATTTTAAAGAATTTGTGGGATTTTCAATACAACACAGTTTGATGGTATTTGGATCCCTCCCCTGTCTTAACCTGCCACAGTTGCCCCTCACCCCATTTGACGAACTCTCGTATATATAAAACAGGGCTTATAGAGTCTGGTTTGTATCCTCAACTGCCTTTCAGTTTAGGTTCATCCACTGGGTCCACCAAGAGTTCCATCCCTGTATGACATCATCTGTCCTCCTCCCAGCAGGCATTAGTTGCTAAAAGTTTATTAAATTGGGTTGGAGTTTCTTACCTAGTTTCCCATGTCCATAGCCCATTTTGGGGACTACACCATTGGGAAAAAAACGAATGCTTATATTGACTATTTAGTATATCATGCATTTTGTTCACTACTTTACATACTTGGGTTATTTCTTTAACTTAATTGTATTGTAAATGTGATTCATTTCATTGTCTATCCGATAGGAATAAAATTCAGAAATCAAATAGATTGACAAAAACCATAAAATAAGCAGTAGGACAGTATTGGATTTAATCTGTATGTGAATAACTTCAGAAATTGTTTATTTACATTCCCTATGAGTACCTGTGATAACTGCTGTGAAACCAGAATTCATCACTGGATTCGTCAGGCTTGATAATTAACATTGACTAATGTGTGGGTAAGGAGTGTGAACTGAATTGAGAAATCTCTTCATTCTTCATCCTCCCCTACTCTCTTTCATTTTATATCCACATTAAAAAGTATCTACAGCCTGTATTTAATATAAATTTGAAACATAAATAATGTATGTCTAAATCCAAGTCATGTAGACATTAAACATATAGGGGATTGGAAATGCTTAGTTGCTAGCATGTGTGGTGGTTTGAATGACAGTGTCCCAAGGGGCTCCAAGTATTTGGACATTTTGTCCTCAGTTGTGGGTGCTGTTTTGGGAGGTCTTAGGAGGTGTGGTCTCCTGGAGGAAGCATGTCATTGAGGGTGGGTTCACAGAGTTCTTAAGCCTTAACAGATTTCCATTCGCTTTCCTCTTCCTGTACCTGCTTAAAGATGTGATCACTCAGCTTTCTGATCCCCATGCCCGCTCCACCATTATGGATCCTTGCACCTAGAACCATAAACTCAAATAAACTCTTCCTTCTATGAGTTGTGTTTTAGTCCTGTGTTTTAGTCCAGCAACAGAAAAGTAACTAATACAGCAACCAAAATTATAAAATGTACATCTAATCGGTTATTTCCAGTATAAAGTGACATTAGTAATAACAGGATATGTTAATTTACAATGAACACTTATTTTACTTTCATGGGAATTACAAATGAATGACAATGTCATTTTCTTGAAGGATACAGAGTCCCAAGAGAACTTTTTCTCACTGCTAAGTAAGTTTCTATGTACAAATTAAAAACTTTCTAAAGCCTGCATTTTGGACACATAAAATGAGTGAAAGAACATCTATTTGAAAAGTTAAGGGTCGGAAAGAATATTGCGTTTTATTGAAACATGAATTACTGATACCCTTTTCTTTCCTTATAATGTCAGATCCTTGATTTAAAAATCCCTATTGCAAATAATTTTCTAGGAATGTAATCTGTTTTTATAAAACAGTGCTTCAGAGTTCATTTTGGTGGGGCTTTCTCTTCCACTATGAATGTGTTATACATACTTTCATGTTACCACACCTAAGAACTGCAAAACGGCACGCTCTCAGGCAAAGGATTGTGATCTTTTCAGATTTTCAGCATTTATTTTGCTCAAGCAATTTCCAGAATTATTTTTGTGCATTTATATTTCATTTTAATTGAAACAAAAGGAGCAGTGTTAGGTAAGATACTGATTACTTTTCAAATATGCTGACAGGGAAATACAGCTATTCGATATTTACAGGATTTACTTTTTAAATAGACTTGTGATTTGAATAAAGTATTTAAAATATGTCCACTAAATGTTAAATATTAATAAATGATGAATTGTATTTTCATACCTCCTCACATTAATTAAAAGGTTTGTGATTGGGGGCTGGAGAGGTGGCTCAGTGGTTAAGAGCACTGACTGCTCTTACAGAGGACCCAGGTTCAGTTCCCAGCACCTACATGGTGGCTACCAACCATCCTTAACTCCAATTCCAGGGGAATCCGATGCCCTCTTCTGACCTCTGTGGCATTGCATGACACGGGTGCACTCACATACATGCAGGCAATACACTCATGCACATAAAATAAAAATAATAAATTATATTAAAAAAATAGAAGTTTTGTGATTGTACTTGATAAAGACAAAATTTTAGTCAGTATTTTAGGTTTCCTTTTTATTTTATTGCAATAAGATGTGGCTTTTCTTATTTAATTAATCTCAGGAAAATATATATAAATTTTATTGGAAAATAAGGATAATCATCTAAAATGTGCATTTCTGGCATTCCATTAAAAGCAATTTACTCTGCATTTTTAATTACAATTAGGTTACCTAAATTTCATTGCTCAAGATGTTTTCAAGGAATTACAACATGGAATAAAGCTATTATTCCTCAGATTAGTCAAAGCCGAAGACCAACAGGGTGAGAGGATTTAATTTTCAAGTTAGGTTTTTGCAAAAGATACCATGTTGTCATGGAATGACTCCTATTGCTACTGAGGGCTGGTGTTGGGTAGGTGTCCTCCAGGCCCGCATGGTGGTGCAAGCCTTTATTCCCAGCACTCGGAAGGCAGAGGCAGGCAGATCTCTGTGAGTTCAAAGCCAGCCTGGTCTACATAGTGAGTTCCAGGACAGCTGGGGCTACAGGGAGACCCTGTCTCAAAAAGCCAAAAATAAATAAATAAATAAATAAATAAATGCGAGAAGTGAATGGGGGCGGGTCTAGAGACTGAGAGACTGAAGCTGAGAGATGCTGAGAAACGCTGAGCACACTGGATAAAAGGAGAGGAGTACCTGCCATTTTGGGACACAGGGAAGGGAGCTGCAGACCCGCAGCCGGCAGCATTAGTGGTGCAGATCTCAAAGTTTAGCCAAAATGTAGAAGATGGGCCATGGGACTTTATAAGTCACCCTTTCCCTGATGTCATAAACCATGCTAAAACCCAAATAGAATGTATTATGCCAGTTTTGTCAATCCGCATCAGGACTGGGGGGCCTAGGAATCCCAGAGAATGCAGTCGGGTCTTTCAGGAGAGAGGGGAATTTGGTATGACAGCTGGCTTTATGCAACAAGGACTTGGGGGTCCGCAGGAAAACTGTGTCTGGTAAGGTAAAAATCAGCACTATAGATGTTAGTACCAGCAAAGCCTCAGATGATAGCTTTCAAATCTGGTTTTAGATCACTTTATTTTCAAAGACAAACAATGAGATAGTGAAAAGTGTAAACGACTGTGGAATTATAGGAAAAACAAATAAATGAAAGAATGCCCTATGCCTTCAGATTGGAAAAAATATTGTTAAATGTCCACACTACCTGGAGAAGTCTACAATTTCAGTGCAACCTCCTTCAACATCTTAAAGGTATATTTTTTAGAGAAATAGAAGAAAAATAATCCTAAAATTCATATGGAGACACAAATGTTTTTTTCCATTTGGGCTTGTACTTGAGACTGATTCATTTTTAAAATGTCCTAAAGGATGTGATGTCATAAAGAAAGATAGCTGCTGACGCAACCTCTGCTGAGATCTCCTGCCTGCAGCCTTTCCTTTCAGAAGGCAGAGAGGGGAAAGGGCCAGAGGATGACCTTTGTTTCTGAGAAATAGGAAAGGGGTGGAAGAGCATAAAAGGACCTGCCCAGTTCTCAAAATAATCAACGTTCTAGTCTCAATCAATAGATGAAAAGACAGTCTGTAAATTAGTGAAAATTTTGCTAACCATATATCCAACAAGGGATTATTATGCAAAATACATAGAATCTTCTAAAACTCAATGATTTATAAAAACCCACAAATAGATGAAAAATTGGACAAAGTACTTTACAGATGACTCTATAGAAGACAGAGATGATCACTACATGTAGAAAGGTGTACTGATTAAAGAAAATTAGACCAACACTAGGATAAGCACCTCAAACTTGTTAAGGTATTTATTTATAAAAAATATTGATGAAGATTTGGAGAAAAGAAACTTTATAAAATGTTAAGTAGAGTTAACAAATTCATTACAAAAAATATATAAAAGTTTTTAAGAAAAAATAGGCAGAACCATCCTATGATCCACCTGTTCCATTTTCAGAGATATACATGAAAGAATTGAAATGAGTTTCCCAAAGAGATATTGTATATAACCCACTGTTTATTGAAGCATTCAGCACAATAGCCAAACAATAAACACAATGTAAATGTCCTGTGACAGGCAAATGAATAAAGAAAATGTAGCATATACGTGGATTTCAATATTACTGACTGAGCCTTAAGGAAAAGGAAACCTTGCCTACCTTTTGCAACAACCTGCGAGAACGTAGAGGATATTATACTAGGTGAAACAAACCAGTCAAATATGGACAAAAATTCCAAGATTCCACGTCAAACATCTAAACTTAAAAGCAGAAAATATTCCCAGAGCCTAAAGGAGGTGTAAATGGGAAATTGTCAAACAATATAAAGTCTCTGCTATACAAGATAAACCTATTGCAGACCTCTGCTACACATCACCTCACATCTTCATTAATCATGCAGTAGATACTTACATTGAATATTTGCTTGATATGAATATTATTTATAATTCATTAAATCCTAAAATATAAAGTTGGGCAAAAAAACATGATTGACAGTGATTCCAATGAGAAGTGCCTTCCCTCAGGAGACACTCAGTGATTCTCCCAGACAATATGAGGCAGTGTCCTGAGAGGGTTAATGCAGATGTATATGCTCACTGCTATCTTATGTATATGTGTGTATGTATTTTATTTTTGAGGTAGTTTCTCATCGTGTGGCCTAGATTTGCTGTTTAGGCCCTTGCCTCAGTCTTCTGCGTTTTAGGGTATAGGTGAGCAGTGCTTTGCTGTTTCAGAGAAGTTTCTTAATGCCTAAGGTTCTCAGCTAATCTGTACTTGTAGATCTTCACATACTTACATGAAGAAAATAAGATTTTCTTTGCTGTATTTCAGCTATACGAATTAAGATACAGAATTGTTTATTTGCTTGAAACATATTTCGGGGTTTCTGCAAGTGTTTAAGTCTTTGTTAACTTGTAATATGCCAAAATTTCAGGATGCCTTTACTCAAGATTTATTCAGTCTAACTGGAGAGATACCTCAGCAGTTAAGAGCACTGGCTGCTCTTGAAGAAGATCTGGGTTCAAATCCCATCACCCATATGTCAGCTAACAACAATCATAACTCCACTTCCAGGGGATCTGACACCCTCCTCTGTCCTACCTGGGCACTGCATGACACAGGTGCACTTACATACATCCAGGCATAACACACATGCGCATAAAATAAATTTTAAAAATAATTTAAAAAAAGAATAACGTTATCAACATCAAGATGCTAAAGTTTGAAAGACATTATAATCAAAATATCATTTTTTTCTACAGGGAAAGACAGATTGTGCATAGGAACTTCAATGATTGCTGATACTCAGCTCTAACTTGTGACCTTCATTCTTCTCCAGATGTATGAAACAGAAGCTTTGAACACCTACAGATTACCCGTGCTGTAGCAGAGTCACGGAGTTGCTGTAACTCAGTGCTTATAAAATGCAGATGCTGATGTAAAGGTGATGTTTAAAAATCTAATGGCGACTTTATTGGAGAAACCACAATTACAGTCAAAGCTATTTCACATGTGCATGGTTACATGAACTCCTCATGAGAAGTACTATTGTGCCCAAACTCCCAGAGCGGTGGAATTATGCATCAAATGGCAAAATCCTTTTAAATTAATCATTTTGTGAAATAATATATAATTAACCTATTAGCAAACCCATTTTCTGTTTGTACACATCTTAACCTTCTCTATATGCACCTCTTTGTATGGATAGTTGTTTTTTAAAAATAGTTTATTGACTGCTTTTCAGGCCATAAGATACTACCTTGGCCTCATTACATGCTCCTGCAAAGCTAATACATTTAGCTTTCTTTGAAGTCAATAAAAGTGATAGACACAAGGTAGTACATGGAAGGTGCTGACAGATAATAAACTGACAAAAGAAAGTAATTTCCTTTTGTACAAGTATCAATAGGAGGATAACCTTTCTTTTTCAAGCACAAGTTGACCTCGGGAATCATCTCTCTAAGTGAAGTATGTCAGCCTAAGTATTGACTTTATCACTAAATCATAGATAATTCAGGAATCACATGTCATCAACCAACCTAAACAAGACTTCTCTGCATACATTGGACATATGAAAAATTATTTGTTACAAAGGCAAGACAAATTATCTAAAAATTATGATTTATTCTCCAATTGCCTTAATATCATCATTGTGTTTTAACACACACACACACACACACGCAAACACTATTCTAAAATTTTTGGACTGAATACATTTTTCAAATATTTTATTTATTATTTTTACTTCTTTTATGTGTATGACCACAATGCCTGCAAGTATGTAAATACACCTGTGTTGTGCAGTGACTGTGGAGGTCAGAAGAGGACATCATATCCCCTAAACCTGGAGTTGCAGGTGGTTGTTAGCTGCCATGTGGGTGCTGGGAATCGAACCTCGGCCCTCTGTAAGGGCAGCCAGTGCTCTTAACCACTGAGTCATCTCTCCAGCTAAACTGAATAAATCTTGCTTTGAGTAAAGGCAGCCTCAAATTGTGACATATTACAAGTTATTAAATTATTTGCAGAACCCCAGTAATATGCTTCAAGCAAATAAACAATTCTGTCTTCTTTCCTCAATTCATTTTGAAAGCAAAAATTTAATTCTGAACCATATTTTTGAAAATCTTTTATGACAAAAATTATATATTTAACAAGCACCAATCTACTTTTGTTCTATATACATAATGGTATTTGTTTACCAGTGGATGACCATTTATTTATCTGTGAAATATTTTCATGGTCAAGTATAGCTGGACCTATTCACAGCTGCCTCTACTCCCAGAAGTAGCCTCCATTCTTTTTAAAAGATTGATTTCATTTATTATGTTTTTGTTGAGCTTTTGTGCATTTCATCCAATAAATCTTAATCATATTTAGACCCCTCTCCCCCATCCACACCTCTTATACTCTCCCCAATCAGATTTCATGCATTTGGTCATATATGTTAAGGTCTATGTGCTAAAGCTTTTGTGCGCAGATGCCCCCTGGTGCAAGTTTATGCACTGGAATCTAGTTAGCCCATCTAGAGTCAGTCCTTAAAGAAGATCGATTCTCCCTTACCCCACAGTCATCAGTTGCCAATAGTTCCTTGACTAGGGCTGGGGCATGCTTCCCATTTCCCCAGTTCTATGCTAGATTTTTGTTTTACTGAGTCAACATGGGTCTTGGTCATGCTGTCTGACCATTGCTGCAAGTTCATATGAGCAAATTTCCAGAGGCCTGAAAACCTGTTTCCTTATGTTCATGCACCAACCCTGGCTTTTACACTCTTTCTGCGCTCCCTTCCACAATGGTCCATGAGCAATGGGTGAATAAGATTTAATATAAGAATCCTATCCAGGCACATGCGCTCTGCAATCTCTTATACTCTACACTTTGGGCAGTTGTGGCTTTCTGTGTGCATTGCACTCTGTTGTGTGAGGAGGCTTTGTTGGTGAGAGTTGAGGGATATATTAGTATTTTCTCTATCCTCTGTTCTGCTATCTTCCATGAGCCTTAGGTATAGAGGTACCATTGTTAATGTGTCACTTAGGGCTAAGCATCTTTCAGACAGAAATTCTCTGTGTGTGACCAGTTGTGGAACTCTGTAATAACCTCCATCTGTTGCAAAAAGAGAAGTGACTCTGAGTGGTCTGTGGTATACTTATCTGTAAATGTAAGGATCCATATTTAGCACACCGTAAGACATTTCATTTTTCTAGAGATATGACATGGATAGGGTTTTCTCTAGGATCTATGTCATGTATATATGACTATTTTCTTTTAATTTTATTTATTTGAGTGTCTCTCCTGCTTGCACGCATGTGTACCAAGTGTGTACAATGCCCATGGAAGCCAGGAATGGTGTGCTGGAGTCTCTATACCTGGAGTTATGAAAGGTTATGGCTGGCTTGTAAATACTGGAACCAATTCTAGATCCTCACAAAGAGACGTAAGTGCTTTTTAACTGCTGAGCCATCTCTCTCCTGCCAATATCCAGTATTGTTTAAGAGGCAAGTCACAATATTTATTCATTACCGCAGCACCCCCACTTATCACTCCATCTTCTCACATTAGACTTAGGATGCACAATCTGTACTGCTGAAAAGCATCTGTCAATGAACTATTTTTATTACGATACATCAGATTTCTCTCCATTTTATTGCATTTAATTATAAACTCACTTATACCTCAAATTTGGTCATTGAACATTTTTAATAACTGATTATGAAATTTATTTTGGTTACTCTTTCTATATGTGAAAATGTTACCATATTCTTTTGTTATAAAATGAGCACGGTTCTAGTCTATCATAATCAGAGATAAATGTGGTATGATATGATATGGGCATATCACTCTTCTAGGAGGGATCATCTGTAGTCTGTTCACATAGTCCTAATTCAGTGCAGATTTTCACGAGTGACTCAACAGCAACAAGGGCTGAGACTGGGGTCCACACAAAAGAAGGAAGGGTGCCACTGCATTTTGAATACTTTTAGCTTTTGCATTTAAAGAAAAATGGTTTATAGACTCTTAATGTTTCATTTATATTTTCTACTCTTGTTGACTTAGAGGTTAAAGAAAACTAGAACAAACAAAATTCACATTCAGCATTAGTATAGAAATCCTAATAAGAAATAAAGATACAACCATGTGCGGATGGGATTCCTGCTGTTTGGGGGACATTTTAGAATTCAAATTGATTTTTGAACCTTTGGCTTCATCTTGGATTCATAAAAAGAGAAGAAGCACCAACAGGAAGCAAACAATAATTTTGTATTTGACAAATGTTATTCTTCTCAAGTTTCTAATACAAAAGATATGGACCTTAATTGTGCTCCTAAACCTTGACACTCTAAGGCGGTTTAACTATTTAAAAGATTCTGAATCACGACATAAAGATTTTCTTAATGAGATGCTCATTTTGCATGTTTAGATCTTTCGAAATTTCCCCTGTGAAATATTCCTTGATATTTCCTGATAAGAGACCAAAAGTTGCACTGAGACTGATAAAGTGAGGCAAGCTAAGGCTCAAAACCAGCAAATCTTCATGCATTGAAGGAGCTTGACCCTGCTTGTCACTAACTACGCCAGGAGATAAGAAAACTAAAAAACTGAATACAACAACCTGTACCGTACCATGGGCATGTGTCTTTCTTTTAGACTATCAGGGCAGAAAGAGGGAGAAGGCTTAGAGGATCACAGGCTTTAGAAGAAAGCAAAAATGATTGTTATAATGGCCAAATGGATATAAATAATGACATATAGGAAATACATAAATTTAAAACACTACCAAGATTCTTTGGAAAACAAAATCTGTAAGTTGACACATGGGCATATATCCATTTATCTATCTATCTATCATCTATCTATTTAATCTAACTTTATCATCTGTCTGTCATTTTTCCATCTACCTAATCTACATCTATCTATCCATCCATCTATCATCTATATAGCTGTCATCTATCTATCTATCTTCTATCTATCTATCTATCATCATCATCATCGTCATCTATCTATCATTTATCTATGTAGTAGAAACTTAACTTTTAGATGTAGAGGATTAGGACAGTTTTAAAACATGGCCACAGATTCTGTAACATTTCTCTTTAGTAGAAACTATGACCCTTTGTCTGGATTCTTGGAAACAGAATTTGATAACTTCTTCATCCAGTAGTCTGCTGAAATTGATGGTGTAGCACTTCTGAAGGTCAAACGTGACTGACTATGCAGCCTCTGTCTGAATTTGCACTCTTTCTTGGAATCCACCTATCATGTAAGTATGGCTCTCATAGGACTTCCTATGAAGAAGCTAAACCATATATGATATAATGGGACTGAGATTAATAAGGGTATGTTAGGTCAATGTCTGAGACATGGTAGCTCAATAGCCAGGCATGCTAGCAGAATACTTTGGATCTTCCTGATTAGGTCTTCCATCTAGTGCCAAACACCACTGGAAGATCTATGTCAATGGCATGGGGAAATCGAGAATCACCAAAATGAAGGCCGCTCTAGATCTTGACTTACATTATCACAAGATGAACTGTCAGTTTGTTATGCTAAGCCATAAGATCTTAAGGAAATTCATTATATTATAATGGATAATAGATAAAAACCATAAGATTTATGTATCAAAATGAGACTAAAAAACGAAAACAATTAAATATGATACACATACAGTGGGAGTTGAGACCCTAATAAAGGTGAAAATAATCAAGGTTTGTGAAATAGGAAAGAGAAAGAAGGATAAGTGAGAGATGTCAGGTTTTTATATTTGAAATATTCTTTTAAATATTTTATTGATTACTTTTATTTTATGTGTCTGAGTATATTGCCTGCATGTATGTGAGTGCACCCATGTCACGCAATGCCATGGAGGTCAGAAGAGGGCCTCAGATTCACCTGGAACTGGAGTAAAGGATGGTTCATAGCTGCCATGTGGGAGCTGGGAATCGTACCCGGGTCCTCTGCAAGAGCAGTCAGTGCTCTTAACCACTGAGCCAGGGAGATGTCAGTTATTAAGAACAACTTTGTCAGGGCTCACGTTATAGAGACATTAGCTTCCATTTCAAGAAGAGTATATAACACATCCTGATCTTACACTCACCTCTCACCTGCTCAGGGTTGGCGTTAAAGAAAGAAGGTTTAATTTTGATAATAGATTTAGAGTATTTTCACCAAAGGCAGATTCATTAATGTAAATGTGACTTCCTTGAGAATTATGATACAAAGAAGGTATTTGAATGAAATGCAAAATTGGGGCCAAAGGACCCAGAAACATACAGAGTTTATTTTTTTTAAATGGCATGAGAAATTGCATGTTGCCTAATGTTATCATTATTAAAATAATTATTATTGTATGTGTATCAGTGTCTGCCACATGTCTATGGGTATACACAGATTCTAGAAGAGGGTTTAGGGGTCATCTGTAGCTGGTATTACAGGTATTGGTGCTAGCATCTGAACTTGGGTCTTCTAGAAGAGCAGCAAGCACTCTTAATGACTGAGCTATCTCTCCAGCCCTCAAGTATTATTTCTGAAGACTATATAACCTTTTAGAACACATGATTTATAATATTTTTAACACACAAAATGTAAGATAAAGCTATATCATTTTGGGTGGATGAGAAGATGGCTTAGCAATTAAGAGCACTGATTGCTCTTGCAGAGGACCCGGGTTCAATACGTAGCACCACATGGTGACTACAACCATCCATAAGTCCAGCTCCAGGGGATCCTATGCCATCTTCTGACATTTGTGGGCAATGCATGATACAGGTACACTTACATACATGCAGGCACTACACTCATACACATAAAATGAAAATTAGAAAAAAAAACATGTAGCGCTTTGAAAAGAAAAAAAACTATAACATTCTGCTGCATAAAAATATATAATTACCCCATTTTAAGAATACTAATAATGGAAAGATTTTAGGGTTACCTCTTCAGTGGGGGGAATGTTAGAGTATCAATAAGCCCCATAAATTGAACTGGTCCAGACTAAAAAAGAAAAATGTCTAGTCTATCTGTTGGAGGACCCACTTTTCCAGTCTACTGGTCAATTACCTGGTGATAAAACCACTTCCATTAAGTCAGGTTCACCTTAAGTTATGCTAAATAGATGGCAGAATACTTGGTGTGTTAATAAGGTAGTAAATAGTTCCTGCCTGGTACTAGCTCAGATCCCTGCAGAATTTCCAGACCAGCCACAGCCAAGTAGGTCTCTGTAAGTCTGTTTTCCTGAACTTTTCAGGTAAACATGCTTTCTCTAAGGCTTTGGGCTGTCCCTAGCACCTTGTAGTTCTTCACTTTTTCTCTAAAGCTTCCTTCTTCCAGCCATGTGGCTGTGAGTCAGCCATGTGTTTGACCTCCCTCGCAGGCTCTAAACCTGCATGGCTTCCATGGCTTTCTTTCCTTCTTCCCACTATTCACCTCCTCAAGGAAGCTGCCAAGATTACCAGCTCTCCTGGCCTGAGGATTTTTCTTTAAGATCCTAATAAAATTGTAAAAGCTTTAAAAAAAAAAGAATACCAATAATGATTTTCAAATGCATTTACAATCTAGATAGACTTACTAGACCCCAGCAGATGAACTTGCACTGAGGGATGTCTGGAGACTTGACTCAATAGGCCTTAATGTAAATGACAGAATGTATGAAACCCAGTGGGGGGCAATGGGAGAGAACATAAAGATGATTAAGATGTTTTGTATGAAATGCACAAAAATTATATAAGAATAAATAAGAATGAAATAGAAAAACATCTTCCTCGTGTTATTTATTGTTGAAACGTGTTCCTCAAGGTTCATGTGCAAGAAATTTAAAACAAATCTTACTGATTTAAGCATAAGACCTAAAAGCTGAAGAATCCTAAGAGAAAGACCATGACATTGGACTTGGTAATATTTTTGATATGACACTAAAATCACAGGCAACAAAACATGAACACAAAATTAAGACTTCATCAGACCAAGAAGTAAGTGAAAAACAATTTATACAATGGGAAAAGTATTTGTAGGTTCCATATTTAGTAAGAGTTTCATATCTAAAACTTTACAAGAGATGTATATCACTCAATAACTAAAAAGTACATAACCTGCCTGAAATTAAAAAAAAAAAAAAAAGATTGGACCTTTTTTTTTAAGGGAAGACATGCAAATGGCCCTGAGGGATGTGAAATGGTGTTTGAAAGTTTTAGTCATCAGAGAAAGGAAGAGTCCTTTCATACCTGTTAGGGTTTCCCACATTGGAAAAGTAAATGTCAAAATCAGTAAAGGTATGAATAATCAGCCCTTACATATTGATGGTAGGAAAGTAAATACATAGTTCAATTATAGAAAATAGCATGAAGGTTCTTTGACTGTTAAAAGTAGTAATAAAAATGTGACCCAGCAATTCCACTTCAGATTCTATACCTAAAGGATAATTCTATACTCCAACTTTATGTAACACTATTCATAACAACAAAAATGGAATCAGTATTAGAAATGATGCAAAAAATTACATTACACACACACACAGACACAGATACACAGACACACAGACATGCACACATACATAGACACACAGACACACAGACACACACACACACACACACACACAGACATATATATATATATATAAATCCTGCCATTTAAAACATCATATATTAACCTGGAGGATATCACAATAAGTGAAATAAGTCAGACATAGAAAGAGAAATGCTGCATAACATCATTTTGCTATGTGATATTATGATATTATTAAAAGTGTTCAAAGTCAGTGAGGAAAAGAACCACCACAAGAAGAGGAGAAACTAAGAAATTAGTTGTTAAAAGACTCAAGTTTGAAGAATAATTAGGCATATACTAAGATTGCTGATCAAGCCGGGCATGGTGGCGCACGCCTTTAATCCCAGCACTCAGGAGGCAGAGGCCGAGGCAGGTAGATCTCTGTGAGTTCGAGGCCAGCCTGGTCTACATAGTGAGTTCCAGGACATCTGGGGCTACAGGGAGACCCTGTCTCAAAAAGACAAAACAAAACAAAAAAAGATCGTGGATCAGTAGCAGCGTCTGTGTGATGCCGCAGTCAGAGAGAAAAAGGACTCTGCCCAAGAGAGAAAGAGGAAGAATATTAGAAAGTAAAAGCAAACAGGATTGCTGAAGCCGGAGAATGAGTGGAGAGACTTAATGAAAAGGGGTCAACGCGACTGAGAAATGAACTTGTAAGAAATGGGTAAACTATGTGAGCAAATCAGGCCATAATGAGTCCTTTCATTGTCCCCCACAAAATTGTGTTGTTTAACAAGAATGTTGTATATTCTATATTTCTTTATTGTACACTAATACTTTGCATAATAAAGAAAAGGAGGAATCAAGAGACTGATTTTATTCAAATAATCCAAGCTGAAGAAAATGAGTCAGAATGCTATATTAGGAGCAGTCATAGATGGAAGTGATTTGAATCAGGATATATTTTTAAAATAGTACTAACAGGATGTTTGCAATTAGCTAAAATGTAAATGTAAAGATACTCAGAAGCTGTACTTGCTTAGAATAACTAAAAAACACAAAGAAACACAACACAGAATAAAGAAATCAGTCCTCAAAACTGACAGTGTCAAGTGTTGGAGAGGATGTGGAGAAACTGGAAATCTCATACATGTCAGCCAGTAATGTAAAATGATGAACACATTAGAAAACAGGTGAATAGTATCTTATCCATTAAACACAACGTTTTCATTTAACCCATGATTTCCACACCTTTATAACCTGTCAAAGAAAAGTAGCACATGTCTAACAAAGATTTGTACAAGAATGTGTACATTGGACTTACAATAGTGCCAACTCATGAATGGATAGCCAGATACATTTCACAGGATGGAAGGACATTTAGCACAAAAAGAAGGAACTACTGTCACCTAATACAGCATGAATGAACTTCCAATTACTTATTTAAGTTAAGGAAGCTAGATATAAACAAAACAGCACACACTGTTTATAAATTCCAGACGAAATATTTAATAAGACACAGATGTTTCTAAAAATTCAAATGAGACAATTTATAAGGTTTATTGTGCTTCCAGAGGGGTCATGCTGGATAACAAATTAGAGTAAGGAAACTATTGGGATTGATGGAAAGATTCAAAACCTGCATTTCGATGTTTGCTTAGCTACATACATTTGCTGAAATCATTGAAATGTATACATTCAATTCATGAACTTATGATATGCAAAGCTAAATTCAGCTGCTTAAAGTGATTGCACAGTAATGGGAGGTGAAGGAAGGACTTTAGACAGCTCCAACACCTGAGTTCTTGACTTAATAGTATGCTGCTATCTCTAGTGTCTCTGGTGTTACTGGATCATTTTTTAAATGTCTGATTCATTATCTTGCATACAGGTATTGAAAGGGATATTTCATTCTTGTTGTAGCAAAATATCACATAAAACGTACTAATCCACTGATTAAATATATTTTCACACAATGAATTCTGCGTGAATGAGGTTATACAACTGTGGCTACGCAGCTGAGGCTATACAATTGTGTTGGTTAAAATAATGAAAAACCCATGTCAGCTGCACTCACATACTTGCAGGCAATACACTCGTACACACAAAATAAAAATAATAAATAAAATATTTAAAAAATGAGAAACCCTGGGCTCATTAGTATTCTCTCTACCTCTTGTTCTTACTATGTTCCACAAGACTTAGGTGTAGAGGTTCCATTGCAGATGTGTCACAGAGGGTTGGGCATTTCAGACACTTAGTCTCTGTGTGTGACCAGTTGTGGAACTTTGTGATAGTTTCTACCTTTTTCAAAAGAAGCCTCTTTGATGAGTGGTGACTGGCATACTTGTATATAAGGATTTGGAGCTAGGATACACAAATGAGGAAAAACATATGTCTGTTTTCTGAGTCTGTGTTACTTCACTTACAGCTTCTATTTCCACCCATTTACCTGAAAATTTCATGATTTCATCTTTGTTTGCAGCTGAGTAGAACTCCATCATATAATTGTCCCACATTTTCATTATCCACTCGTCAGTTGAGGGACAATTAGGTTGTTTCCATTTTTTAGCTATTGTGAAAAAGCAGCAATAAGCATGGATGAACAAGTGTCTCTGCAGTAGGATGAGTCCCTTGGTTATATTCCAAGGAGTAGCACAACTGGGTCATGTGGTAGGTTCATTTCCAGGACTCAGGGATCTTTGTGGAAGAGGAGCAGAAAGATTTTAAGAGCCAGAAGAGGAGGTGCATGACCATATGGAGAGTCTTACAGGATCCTCGGACCTTACACATATGAACTTTAAGATTTGTAACAGCATGCACAAGTCCCATGCAAAAACAAACAGAAAAAAAAACAGCATAGAACTGTGGAAATGGGCATCAGGCCCCAATCTTAGCAGAAGAACTATTAGGGAGCTGGTTACTACTGAGGAAAGAAGAGCTGATTTTCTGTAATGGAGTGACTATAAATTGGCTGACACTAGGTCCCAGTAGATGAGCTTGCACTGAGGGACATCAAGGGACACTAACTTGACTAGATAGGCCTTAATATAATAATAGAATGCATGTAACTCAGTTAAGGGGTGCTATGGGGGTGCCAAGGAAGGGGGTGTAAAGAGGACTAAGATGTTGTGTATGAAATACACCAAAATTCAATATCAAATATAAATAAAAAACATCAGAATGGAAAAAAATGTAAAACCGGTCAACACTAGATTCTTCAACATATTATTGTATGAACATTAAAAAGGTCTGAACAGCACCAGGGAATTCCTATTAAGTTAAGAAATAAATATAGGAATAGGATTTTCCAGATACACAGTGTCCTTTCCTCTCCTTTGCATGTTCTTGTACCTCCACCATGCTGATCCTGTTTTTCTTTAACTCTCTTTAAATGTCATTATTTGTTCCTGTGATGGATTAAAGATCCTGTCATCCGTTATAAAATATTTATATTAGAAGCTCAAAGAAGACATTTAGTCACTGCAAAGCTGATAATAACTCAGAGTGTCTGTTTAATGTGCTGTTTTTAGAAAATCACTGACAAATTTGATTAGCTAT
>NW_008349000.1:2735726-2739211 GCF_000622305.1 Nannospalax galili | reverse complement strand
AAGATCCTGTCATCCGTTATAAAATATTTATATTAGAAGCTCAAAGAAGACATTTAGTCACTGCAAAGCTGATAATAACTCAGAGTGTCTGTTTAATGTGCTGTTTTTAGAAAATCACTGACAAATTTGATTAGCTATAAGTGAAAAGAAAATACAGATCTAAAAATATATTTGGCTGGTCAGCATATGTGCTCACAGGACATATTTACAATGCTCTTTCAAGGATACAGCAAAGTCTAGTCTGTTTATTTTCAAACTTTAACTTTTACTGATCTAACGCCATCTATTGCTATTTTTGTTTCATTTGGTCTAGCATAATTCTCCTAATCATGTTCTTCTTTTACTTTCTAAAAGAACAAATTTTGGAAACATGGTCTACCATATTTTGAAGTCTTTCCAATTCTCTATTTTAGAAATTATAAAATCCATCATAGACTTCTGTGCAATGTTAGGCTGCATAGTATGAAATTTCACTGCAGTTTGAGTAAGGGATTTCTCCTACACTATTATGTAGGTGAATACTACCCAGCCAACTTATTTTGATTTCTATTTCTTGACTTTTAAAAATATATGTATTGACTTCATACAATGTATTATGATCACAGTCAGACCGCTATCCCCACTCTCCAGCCCTACCTTACTATCCCCCAACTTCATGTCCTCTATTATCTGTCCATTGTTAAGTTGCTCTTGGACTCTGGTCAACTTACCAGACATCACACCAGTAAGTAAAACCAGCTCTCCTTCCCCCAGCATCTATCACTTGCCAACAGATCTTCTGCTAGGGCTCAGGCTTTCCTCCAAGCCCCCTCATTCATGCTGGGACATTGACTCATATCCCGAAAGGGTTTTGACTTTCTTTATATACCAACAAAATAAAAACAAAAGAAGACACAGTTAGTGCCAATAATTTAGCATTTCTATTTGTTGTTCATAATAGTAACTGATTATATGAAAGCATGCAATTTTCAACATTTTAGCATTTCAGAGTCTGAAATTATTTCAAAAACACATAACATCACATTAATACAACATTCTTATAGTTACACAGTAATAGAAAGCATTTAAAAGAGTAAACGTGTCATTATTTTATTCTGCGATTACAATGACACATTCTATTGATCTTTATTTTCTCATTAATTTGCTCTTATAGAAAGGTTAGATTGTGATTGCTATTTATTTTGCCTCTTGTTATAATCTTCAGTTTCTGTGTGTCCTTGAGGTTGTGTTATCCAACTGCGTAAGGAATAAAAATTGGTAAAGGGAAATTCACTGCTCTACATCTGAAGTAATTTACCAACATTATCTAATAGCTTTAAAAAAAAGCACAAACACAAATTAGAACATAATTCACAGGTGGAAGACAATGTTTGATTTTACTAAAATAACTTCACATCAAAATCATGGGGCAGTATTTTAAGAATTTCAGGAAACATGAAACTGGTCTCAGGTGTTTCTGAACTTGTTTTCTCAAATCCATTGTTACCAATTCACACTGAAGCACTTTTGCAGTGTATACTATACACATGTACGTGTTTGCTGGTCTAGAAGCAAATAGCAACATAGCTAGGTTCTAACATATAGCTCTACTTGTGCTATCTTACATAGCGTTAAATAATCTTTCCTGAACTTTTTAGATAATCTTCATAAGATCTGGAGTGAGATTGTTTCATTGGTCTGTCACCAGTGCCCTCTCTGGGGTTTAATAGACATTTGTGCACATCTCCCTAGGAAAAGTCACACAACGGTGTAAGACTCAAATTAGGACACGTCATTCAGAGAAGAAATACCCATTTACATTTGGATGTGGATGTGGTACTCATCACAATGTCAATGTATTCAGAGTGGAAATTTCACCTCAGGATTACTATATCTCTCACAAATTTTTTCTAAAACCTCAAATTCATCAATTATAAAATTGTCGCTTCAGTTGTAGAATTGATAACAACCATTCTAAATTATCCACAGATTAGGATCTTGAACTCATCCATTATAACCAAGGAGCATATGTCACATATCTATTCCCATTTATTCATTTAGACTTAGTGGGGAATTTCTGCTCTGTTACATTTGTTTATTGTTTATTGACATAAAGCTGCAGGTAGGATAATTTATCTATCATTCCATTTATTTTTACCACAGGTCAAATGTCACCAAGAGGACAGACTGCTTATGTACTAGTCTCTTTTCAGAGATAAAGTGTCTGTATCTTGTTAATACTATTGTTTCACCAAATATGACTGTAATAAGTTGTCAACCTGTGAAATTTGGCAGTACATGAAATCTCTGTGGGGAATCTCATAGATTAAAGAGCAACCTTTGTTTAATATCTTTGTTACCTCAACAGAGCTGTAGGACTAAATGATTAGTTGGAATATAACAAAAGTCACACAGTTTTGATATGATAGTAAGAGACATTGTGTAAATTATAACCTGTTCTCTGAAATGATGAAGTTTGTAGACAGTAGAACCGATAGCTTTGAAATTTGGGAATCCACTTTCAATAATAAACCTAATAACTGAAAAAAAGTCTTTCGTATTTTCAATCAATTATTCTGTGCTTTAAATTTGAAACAAAAATATACTGATTATTTTCAACATGATAAATTTTAATGATTGGAATGATTTTCTTTTCTGACAGAGATGCCCTTAAAAGTTAAATTCAAGAGGACTCAGAATGAAAGAGCCAGAAGACGGGAAGCTGTGCATCAAAAGAGCTCTACTGGGCATGGTGCATTCATGATACTCCTGAGCTCATTGCAGCTGTGGGCACTCCACAAGATCTGCACAGCAGAGGCCCCCATGACATTTCTTCATGGATATGATAGGGACACAAGAGGCACCACCCCTCCCTGAGAGGGTATTGTCAATGAATGGTTGTTTCATGAGGGGGTTCCATTTTCTTCACTTAAGTTTGTGCAAGAAATTCTATTTAAATTCAATGGGCCATACACAAAAAGAAGGATTCAGTGGAAAAAGAAAGAAGATGAGAGAGAGAACCAAGGAGTGAAAACTACCAAAATTCATTGTGTAAATCTGTGAAACTCTGAAACAATAAAACTATGTAAATGTTTTAAAAAGCACTAATTCAACTCAGAGGATTAAAAAAAAAAACAAAAACAACAAAAAAACCACACCAGCCATTCATGGCTCAGGGACCATTGCGGAAGAGGAGGCAGAAAGATTGTAAGAGCTGGGTTTGGTGCACGATCGTAAGGAAACAGAGGTTTTCAGGCCATTGTAAACTTGTTCATACGAATTTTTAGCAATGCTGACAGCATGCCAAAGACCGATGCCAACTCAGTCAGACAAAACCCAGCATAGGACAGGGTAAATGGGCAGCAGGCCCCAACCTTACTCAACCAGCTATTGGCGAATGGTTCCTGGAGGGTGAAAGAGAGTAGATCTTCTTTAAGGCAGTGACACTAAATAGGCTGACTAGACTCCAGTGGATGAATTTACACTGAGGGACACCTGGATAGAAG
>NW_008349000.1:2730240-2734339 GCF_000622305.1 Nannospalax galili | reverse complement strand
AGTCCTTTAAAAGAGTAGCCAGTGCTCTTAACCACTGAGCCATCTCTCCAGCTCCTAGAAGACTACTAATTTTTTTTTTTAGAGAGATTTCCTTGCAGCCCCAGCTGGCCTGGAAATCACTATGTAGACCTGAAAATTATGATTTTTATCAAGTTTTAATGATTATACTAGAGATTGGAGTAAGATTTTTCAACTCATAATAATGAGTCAAAACATCATATTTTTCCAAATTATAGGAAACTTTCAACCTTTAAGCAATGTACATAGTGTATACTGATTCCTCGTATCTACCTGCCCTTTGATCTTGTTCCCACACCTGGAAACCCCAATCTGTCTTTTTACTTTTCTTACATTCATGTTTGTTTTGTGACACATTTGAGTTTGATCAGAACCATCTATGTGACCTCACTTTTAGAACTGTCCATTGGAGTGTGTTATCCTCAAAAGTGGGTACACTACTGAATATAATGGCTACTTATCTCCAAAAATGTAGCCATACCCAAAAGTTCAGCATTGAGATACAAGGCCCTTCCCCCATCCATGACTATTGATGGTGTCAGTCTTATGCAGACCCAATGCAAGTAACTGACTGTTCGTGAATGCAATGGCTGTTCCTACCTCGAAGATAGCATTTCATCTGGCTCCTATACTCTTCCTGCCCTCTTTTCCGCAGTAACCCTAGAGCTGTAGAAGGGATGACATAAATGTCTTGGTTAAGGTAGGCCCTCAGCAGTCACTTATGTTTAACAACACTTATGTTCATGAATCTGGATTCACCAACATTCACTTCCTCCTGTAGAATGGGCCTCAGATCCATTCACATGGCAGCAAGTTGCTCCCGTAACAATCATGCCACCCTGCACAGGTGGGCAAACCTTATCTGAAAGGTTTGTTTTGTACTTCATGGGTACACAGCTGGGTAAGACCACTGATGCTCTTCGCCTCTAGCTGCCTACGCTACACCTCCCAGCACTTTGAAACTTAGCAGGGAGGAAGTTGCCAGCTAAGTTCCAGCTTGCTTTCTCTATATCTTAAAATTGAGGTTTGCAGTATCTTTGGCAATAGAAACTTATGCTCTACTTTTGGTGGGAAACCAAGATGGCTGACAAGATCATGTGCTATTTGGGGGGCCATTGGGAGCTCCCTCATCAACAAGTCCTGTAGAGGTATCTCACTTCTGGCAGTGGGAACTTTGTTAACTAACCCATGGCTTCTAGAAGCAGTGTATCTAGCTATCCAAGGTGATCCCCTCATATTTCTCCTCGGTATTTTTTAAATTGTGTTACAAGAGATTAAGTTTCCATGTGGATATTTTATGCTCCCTTAATGTTGGTTACTACTTCCCCAAACATTTGGTCTCCCACATCATCACTGCGCCTTTCCCTGCATAAACCTTTCCCCCCACTCTACTTTCCTATTACCGATGTTAAGACTATCACCCCTTCCTGAAAACAACACTGCCCTATGTTCCTTCCTAGTTTCCTGGATTCCACAGCTGCTTCAGGTTAAATAAATTAATAAAAGACTCAAAGATTTGCATATGAGACAGAACTTGCAACATTTGTCTCTCTGAATCTAGGTTACTTCACTCGGTATAATTTATTTATTTCCATCCACTTACCTGCAATTTCATAATTTCTTTATGGCTGAATAAAATATCATTGTGTTTATGTATTGCACTTCTTTATCCATTCATCAGTGAATGGACATTGAGTCTGCTACCATTCCACAATTGCAATTAGAGTCACAGTGAAAATGGATTTGCAAATATCTCTCTATAGTATGTTGTGGATTCCTTTGGGTGTATGGTCAATAGTAGCAGAGCTGGATCCTATGGTAACTCTATTTCTAGTGTTTTGCTTTTGTGATAAACCTCCAGAGTGCTTTCCATAGTGGCTGTGCTAACTGACACTCCCACTAACAGTGTGTACCTGTGCCCTTTCTCCAACTAGCTTTTGTTGTCATCTTTATTCTTGATAATGACCAGTTACACGGATTCTTAAAGTAGTTTTAGTAATTATTGCTCCGATGCCAAAAGGTGTAGAACAATTTTTAAGTGTTTCCTAAACATTTGTGGGGTTTGGGGGTCTTTTGTGTGTGTGTATGTGTGAACTTAGTATTTAAGGCCACACTCCATTTCTTAATTGTGTTGCTTGTTTTCTTGATGTTTAGTTTTAAATTTTCTTTATCTCTTCTAGCTGCTAATCCTCCATCTATATAACTCCTTTCTGTGTGCTGCCTCTCCAATTGATTGGCAGCTTACTTTGCTGTACAGAGGGTTCTTCAGTTTCATGAGGTCTCCTTTGTTGATTATTGGTCTTATTTCCTGCAGTACCAGAGACCTATTTAGAAATTCTCTACCTGTTCCTATGTGTTGACATGTACTCCCTGATCAGTTCCTCTAACAGTTACAAGTTGTCAAGTCTTATGTTGAGTTCTTTGATCCATACGGAGCTGACTTTAGGGTAAGGTAAGTGATACGATCTAGTTTCGTCCTTCCACATATTGAAATCCAGTTTTCCCAGCAGTATTTGTTGAAGACTCTATCTTTCTCATAAGAATATTTCTTGGCAATGTTGTAAGTCTGGTAACTGAAGCAATGTGGATTTATATCTGAGATTGTTATTGTATTATGTTGATCTGCGTTTCTGTCTTGTGCTATTTAATGCTTTTCTCATTTTGGCTATGTAACATGCATAACTTGGGGTATCCTTGGTATTTTGTGGTCTATATAAATAACAATTTTTTCTACATCTATAAATAATGGCCATGGAATTTTGATTGTGAGTTCATTGAATCTGTGGATTACTTTTGTATTATGATCATTTCTGCAATATTAATATTTCCCATTTTTGAACATGGAAACCCCTTCACGTTTTGGAATCTTCCTGAATTTTTTCTTCACCACGTTAAAATTTTCATTATAGAGATCTTCATTTTCTTGATTAGGTTTTGGTTTATTCTTTGTGTGTGTGTGTGTGTGTGTGTGTGTGTCTGTGTGTCTGTGTGTCTGTGTGTGGTGTACATGGGATCATTTAATTGACCTCTTTTCTGTTTGCCATTGGTATAGAGAGAAGAAAATATTTTTGTGCGTTTTTTTTTTATATTTTCTTTCCAGGCATGGGGGCACGTGCTTTTAATCCCAGCACTTGGGAGGCAGATGCAGACGGATCTCTGTGAGTTCAAGGCAAACCTGGTCTACATAGTGAGTTCCAGGACAGCTGGAGCTACAGGGAGACCACGTCTCAAAAAGACCCACACACAAAAAAAAACTTTAGCCGCCATTAGGGTGCTGGGAACCGAGCCTGGGTCCTCTGCATGAGCAACTAGTGCTTTTAACTGCTGAGCCATCTCTCCAGCTCCAAAGAATATTAGCTCGGTTTGGAGTCCCGATTCATAGAGAGCAGGTGAACTGCAGAATTATTTGTCTTAGAAAAGAGGCTTCAAGAAGAATATGATATTCTGATGATTTCAAGGAAGTAGAAACAGGTATGATAGATTAAGAGACAGCTGTGGTCTCAACGGGAATTATAACCATCACAATTACAGAGAAGACACAGTGATTGTTTAGACTGATGTTACTATTCAAGCAGATTCTGGAACAGGGCAGAGATACTGCAGAAGGATGGAAACATCTTACAGGAAACAGAAACTCATGACTTATGAATCACTTCGTTTTACCCCTCTGTGTCAAATCTCAGTTGCAAGAAGAGGAGAAGCTAGTGATTTTTCTGTACTCTTGGGAGGTTGGATGGGAGGCTGTGGAGGAAGAGTTATGCAAGCTTACTTGATAATGCTCAACAGTACCAAGGACTTCAAGTCAATTCAGAAGGTGTACAGGAAAATAAAACTTGAAATTTCAAACACAGTCTTTCGAAAAGCCTGTGGGTTCTTCTTGTTCTGTCACTCTGTTCTGATCCAGGTATATAGTTTGGTTGCTTTTGAATTCCAATTGCCTCACCCTGTGTCCCTGTTCAGCATGGAAGAAGCCAGAGTTGTCTGCTTCACAATTTCCTATTGGCAATTTGGGTAACCTCTTCAGAGGATGGTGTGATAAGAATAGGAGGTAGGAATTGGCTAGGCAGTTAGGGTAAAAAGA
>NW_008349000.1:2726530-2730097 GCF_000622305.1 Nannospalax galili | reverse complement strand
AGCCTATTTCCTGGATGCCAGGGCTGACCTTTCCTCTTCCTGATCCTTTGCATCCAGACCAACCCAGCTCCTCAGTGCAGTCCCCAGGAGCCCTTGGGGCCACTTCCCACCCCCATCTTCCTTTGCATCTCTGGGTGGCATGGCCAACAGCTGCCTAGACCAGCATCTTTCCTGGGACAGGCTCCCAGGGCAGTCCAACCCCCAAATTCCTGAGGACAAAATCTTTTCTGAAGGGATCCAGACCTTAGGAGAAAGCCTGAGAGCATCTGAAGCTCATCTGACTTGGGCCTCAGTGGGAATTCCTGAAGACAAAAGCAATCTGGCCACTCCAATATAAAATCAAAAGAAAGAACTGGAAGCTAAGCGGAGCCAGCTATTCATGCCCCAAAAGTAAACCACAAAGACACATAAAGTTTACAAACAGAAGCAGACCTAAACTTGAAGGTTTGAGTCTCACACAAGAATCAGAAACTACAAAAGAAATTCACATGTCAAAATCACAGAGGAGAAATAATAACATGAAAAAGCAAAATAACATATCCCCACCAAATACCAATAGTCCTCTAGAGGAGCAAAATGAGAATCCCCTAGAGATAATGCAGGATGTGGAACTCAAAAGAACAATGATAAACATGTTAAAAGAGTTCAGTGAACTTAAAGAACACACAAGCAAAGAAATCAAAGAACTAAACACTCAGTAAGCCAATTAGAAATGACAGGAGAAAGCCTCACCAATAGGATGAATGAAATGGAAAACAGAATATCAAGACTGGAAGGTAAAATGGACGAACTAGACCACTCAAGCAAAGATTATGAAAAATGTAAGAAATCACAAGAATGGAATATGCTGGAATTGTGTGACACCATAAAAAAGACCAAACTTAAGAATCATAGGCATACAGGAAGGAAAAGAATCCCAAGATAATGGCATGGACCAGATCTTCAACAGAATCGTGGAAGAAAATTTCCCCAAATTAAAGAAAAAAATGCCCATACAAACACAAGAACCCTATAGAACACCAAACAGACAGGACCAGAAAACAAACTCTCCATGGCACATTATAGTAAAAATACAAAACGTACAAAACAAAGAGACAATAATGAAACCTGCAAAAGAGAAACAACAAGTCACATATAAAGGAAAACCCATTGGGATTATAGCTGACTTTTCAGTGAAAACTATGAAAGCCAGAAGAGCCTGGACCAAAGTATTCCCAATTTTAAATGACCACAGATGCCAACCCAGATTACTATACCCAGCCAAAATGTCTATTATAGTTGAAGGGGAAAGAAAAATCTTCCATGACATAAATAGGCTGAAGGAATTCATATTCACAAAACCAACCCTCCAGAGAGTTCTGCAAGCAAAACAAAGAGCTGAAGAAAGGAATGACTATACCCAAGCAGTTGCAGAAAGGAATTCAATGAAAGCATAACTGTGGAAATGCACTGCTATATCAGAAATATAACAGAAATTAAAATGACAGTATTCAATACTCATTTTTCATTAATAACTTTAAATATTAATGGACTGAACTTCCAGGTCAAAAGACACAGACTAGGTGAATAAATTAAGAAACAAAACCCAACTTTTTGTTGTCTGCAAGAAACGCATCTCACTTTCAAGGACAGACACTATCTTAAAGTGAAAGGATGGAAAAAAATATACCAAGCAAATGGTACTAAGAAAAAATAAGGCCTGGCAATTCTAAAATCTGACAAAATAGACTTTAAACTAAAACTAATCAGAAGACATAAAGAAGGCCACTTCATTCTGACCAAAGGAAAAATAAATCAAGAAGATATTACAACCATGAACATATATTCACCAAAGTCTGATGCATCCAACTCCGTAAAAAAAAGTACTACAGGAATTTAAAATGCAGATTAGTCCCAACTCATTAATAGTAGGGCACTCCATTAGATAGGTCAACAGGGCAGAGAGTTAACAGAGAGACAACTGAATTAAACAATACCATATATCAAATGGACCTAACAGACATCTACCTAGTATTCTACCCAAGGATCAAAGGACATACTTTCTACTCAGCACCCCATGGAACCTTCTCCGAAATTGACCATATACTGGGGCACAAAACAACCCTCAATGAATACAAAAAGATTGAAGTGATTCCATGCATTCTATCAGACAACAATGCAATAAAGCTTACAATCAACACTGGAGGAAGGCCTAATCACCACATGAACACATGGCGATTAAACAACATACTCCTAAATGATGAATGAATTAAAAGAGAAATTAAGAAAGAAATAAAAGAATTCCTGGAACTAAATGAAAAGGACAATTCAACACAAGAAAACCTCTGGGACATGCTGAAAGCTGTCCTTATATGGAAGTTTAGAACTCTAAGTGCCTACATCAAAAAATCAGAAAGAACACAAATGACCTAACATTGCAACTCAAGACACTTGAAAGCAACAGCAAATGAAACCAAAACCCAGGAGACAGGAAGAAATAACAAAAAGCAGAGCAGAAATTAATGATATTGAAAGAAAGAAAACAATACAAAGAATTAATGAATCCAACAGCTAGTTCTTTGAAAACATAAAAAAAATAGACAGACTGCTAGCCTAGTTAACCAAAAGAAAGAAAGAGCACCTCCAAATCAACAAAATCAGAGATGAAAGGGGAAACATCACAACAGACACCAGAAAGATACAGAACATTATAAGGGAATACTTTAAAAACCTATATGCTACTAAATTTGAAAACCTAAAAGAAATGGACAGATATCTAAAGGCATGGGAACCACCAACTAAACCAAGAAGAGATTAACAGCTTAAACAGAACCATAACACAAAAAGAAATTGAAATAGTATTACAAAACCTCCTGACTAAAACAAGCCCAGGACCAATTGGATTTAGGAGAATTCTATCAAACATTTAAAGAAGATCTACATCCAATACTACTTGATTTATTCAAAAAGATAGAAATGGAGGGAGAACTTCCAAATTCCTTCTATGAAGCCAGCATCACTCTAATACCAAAGCCAGGTAAAGATACAACCAAAAAAGAAAACTATAGACCCATATCCTTAATGAACATAGATGCAAAAAATTCTCAACAAGATACTTGCAAACCGCATATACAGACACACATCAAAAAGATCATCCACCATGATCAAGCAGGCTTTATCTCGGAGATGCATGGATGGTTCAATATACATAAGTCAATAAACATGATAAATCATAGAAATGGGCTCAAAGAAAAGGACCACATGGTCATCTCAATGGATGCAGAGAAGGCATTTAACAAAATTCAACATGCTTTTATGTTCAAAGTCCTAGAGGGAATTGGACTGGAGGGAACATACCTCAACATAATTAAGGCCATATATAACAAACCCACACCCAACAGCATTCTAAATGGAGAAAAACAGGAAGCATTCCCATTGAAATCAGGAAACAGACAGACTGTCTACGATCTCCATTGCTTTTTAACACAGTGCCTGAAACTCTTGGAAGAGCAATAAAACAAGAGAAGGAAATTAGAGAGTAATAATTGGAAAAGAAGAGATAAAATTATACCTTTTTGCATATGATAA
>NW_008349000.1:2706602-2726270 GCF_000622305.1 Nannospalax galili | reverse complement strand
CAAAAGCAATATATAGATTCAATGGAATCCTAATCAAAATCCCCATGACATACTTCACAGAATTAGAAGAAACATCCTTAAATTCATATGGAAGAACAAAAGACCCCGGTTAGCCAAAACAACACTGAGCACAAAGAGCTACGCCAGGGGGATTACTATATCAGACGTCAAAGTATATTACAGAGCTATATTCTTAAAAACAGAATGGTACTGCTGCAAAATTAGACAAATAGTTCAATGGTACATCATAGAAGATCCAAACACAAGTACAAGCAATTTCTGCCACCTGATATTTGACAAAAGTGCCAAGAACACACAATGGAGGAATGACAGCATCTTCAACAAAAGGTGCTGGCAAAACTGGATCTCCACCTGCAGAAGAATGAAACTAGATCCTTATCTTTCGCCTTGCACAAAAGTCATCTCCAAATGGATCAAAGACCACAATGTGAAACTGGAAATCCTGAAACTATTAGGAGAAAACATTGGGAAAAACCTAAAAGACATAGGTGTAGGAAAGGATTTTCTAAACCGGACCTCAATTACTCAAGAAACAAGGGCAAGAATTATCAAATGGGACCTCATTAAGTTAAAAAGCTTCTATACAACAAAGCAGGCAACCAGGGAAGCAAACAGAAAACCCACAGAATGGGAGAAAATCTTCACCAGTGACACATCTGACAGAGGTTTAATATCCAGAATATACAATGAAATCTAAGAATAGAGAATCAAGACAAGAAGTAACCCAATTAAAAGGTGGGTTAAGGAGCTGAACAGACTGTTCTCAAAAGAAAAAGTAAAAATGGCTATGAAGCATCTTAAAAGGTGTTCCATATCACTAATAATTATCAAAATGCAAATTAAAACCATTTTAGGATTTCATCTTACCCCAGTCATACTGGCTAAGATCAGGAGAAAAAATATCAAATGTTGGAGAGGGTATGGGGAATGCGGAACATTCATACACTGTTGGTGGGGCTGCAAACTGGTTCAATCCCTATGGAAAGCAGTGTGGAGAACTCTCAAAAAACTCTAAATTAACATACCATTTGACCCAGTTATACCACTCCTTGGCATATACCCAAAGATCTCATCCTATTGCAGAGACATTTGTACAACCATGTTTGTTGCTGCTCTTTTCACAATAGCCAAGAGATGGAATCAAGCTAAGTGTCCCTCAATTGACGAGTGGATAATGAAAATATGCTTCATTTATACAATGGAGTTTTACTCAGCAGTAAAGAAATTTGCAGGTAAATGGTTGGGAAAAGAAACTGTTATACTAGGTGAAATAACACAGACTCAGAAAAAAAATTGACATATGTTCTCCCTCACATGTGGATCCTAGAACTAAACCCTGATAAGTGAGTATGTATCCAGACATAACTACAGGAATCAGGATAATGAAAAGGACACAGGGAGGTAAAGAAAAAGAAAGAATCTGAAAGAGAAGAACAGTAGGAAACATGCCTTAATAAGGGAGATATGGATAAAAACTGGGATAGTTTAATGGAGGGAGGAGGAAAGGGAATACAAGGAGCCTAGGGAATAAGGGAAAGAAGGAGATTAAGAGAGGTAGGACCGTAGGAGAAGGGTATTATTAAGGGAAAAAGGGAGGAAATGGGGGCACCTTAAATGGGAAAACCGTGATGGAGGGGTGGGACAGTGCAAGAGATAAATAATGCCTAGCTAGTTTTAAAAATCAGAGGCAACTATATTATTCCAAGAACCTACTGACAAATCATATATAGCAGATCAAGAAATATATGTCTAGGTAAGGTTTATCTGAGAACAATTGGTCTTTGCCCAAGATTAATCTACATGACACACAGTAATTAAAAGTAACAGACTGGTGGAACTAAACTTCATGGATGCTTAAGAGACATACTTTGAGGCCTATAATAATTTGGTCAGAGGGACATAAAGCACAGGTTTTGCTCCTTGCCCTCCTAGGTCAACTAGTTCCAGGGGAGTATGAGAATCTCTCAAAATGCCCTGTAATTGTGGTGGGTCACCTGTCCTCTTGATCAAGGATGCTGAGGAGACCCCACCAGATGGACTTGAACCAGTGTCCAGACTACAAAGAGGAGGGTCAACACAGAGGAATCATTTCCTCCACATTTCCAAGAAAAGCCAACCATGGTTGAGCAGGACTTTTGACTTATCTTCACATAGGCAGAACTAATCAAAGAAAGGAGCCAGGGGCTCCTCCCAAGCCCATGTGACCCCTGAGAAACAGATCCTCAAATGACCTTAAGAGTAAAAATAAATTGGTTTATGTGGGCCAACTGTATGGCCTTAAACACCCAAAGGAAAGTATAACCAAAGATTAAAGGAGCCAATATAATTTTTTAAGAGTCCATATGTATAGCTAAAGGCTTCATAACAAGCAACAGTGCCAGATAGGGAATACATTCTTTTGAGTTGTTGGCCAGGGTGTCCAAATGGCTTCCCAGATAGTAACCCAGCATAGAACTGGGAAAATGAACACTGAATCTTACCTAAAGCAATATTGACAACTGATTGCTGCTATATGAGGAACAGCTGATCTTCCTAAAACAAAGATCTCCAGACAGGCTGACTAGATTCATCAGAAGGGCAAGTAGTGGGAAATGGCTGCAGGTGCGAACAACACAGCAGACAGTAGCAGGGATATCAGAGTATAAGGGCTCTAGTGGAGGGAGGGAGGCTATGGGAGGGTGCCATCTGGGAAGTGGGTGTATAGCTGAATAAGATGGTTTGGGATGTTCTGTGTGATATACACACAAAAAAAAATGAACAAATTTTAAAAAATGTATTATATTTGAGGAGGAAGCATGGAAATTTATGTCATGTTATTTGGTGGAGGTGATAAACATTACCACTGAAATCCACCCGATGACTTTATAGACATACACAGGTGCCAAGGATCCAAGTACAATCGATTATGACTAGTAATAGATACATACAGATTAGATATACATGCACCAACATCTCAGTGTTAGTAGCAAAAACAATGCGTCTTTCTCCAAAGAATAATATATTCTTAAATGAAATGGAGATCTTTTTTAAAGGTTAAAAACTCGTTCAATTTTATGTCTTACAGGGCTTATACTGAGTTCAATATTGTATAACCGTATTAATTCAACTGTGAACCTAGAAACTTACAGCCACTTGTGAAAGAGATGTACTCTTGCTCTGGAGTGTGTTACTGAATATGTTAAAGCTTAGTGAAATGCTTCTTCTAATCATGTACTTATTAAAAATTAAAAAAAAATAATGATTAAAAAAAAGAATTGTTGCTTCCATGTTTATCAGGAATATCACCCTCTATTTGTGTGTGTGTGTGTGTATGTGTGTGTGTGTGTGTGTGTGTGTGTGTGTGTGTGTGTGTGTCCGGTTTTAGTGTCAGGGTACTACTGAATACATAAAAAGGAATTTGGAAGGATTCCTATCATTTTTACTTCACATGATAATTTGGGTAGTATTCTTTAAATTATTCATTCCATATTGCTTTAATTTTGTATGTCAAATGCATCTAAACATTCATGCAGTTCTTTCAGAATTTTCAATTTAGTGGCATGTAAGGTCATAAGGCACATCCCTTTTTTCTTATCTGTTTAATTTTTGTTTTTATTTTATTAATTTTGCTCTGAGGTTTGATTAGTTCTCCCCATCCACTATTTTTGGTTTTGTTCATTTTTGGTTTTCTAAGGCTTAAGGTAAATCATTAATCATTTATTTTATACCCTCTGGCTTTTGATGTAGGTACTAAGTATTGTAAGTTTTACTCTCAAGGCCTTAGAATGTTGTACTTTAATTTTAATTCAGTTGTAGGGTTTTTTTCATTTTCTTCATTATTTCTCTAGAGACATATTCATTGTGATAAATTCTCTTAATCTTAGTTGGTATGAAATATTTCTGACTTGTTCTTAATAGTTAAATAATAGTTTCTCCAAACATAGAGAAGTCAGTTTAGCTCCTACTATTGTTGCCAGCACATTAATGATGTCACTCAATTATCCTACTTTTGATATTTTTTCTTCAGAAACTTGCTGCATAGAAACTAATCTACTTTCCATCTTTTGTTTTAAAGATTATTTCATTTTATTTTATTTTTGGAAGCCTTTTAAATGCATTGTGTCATTTTTTTGTTGTTCGTTTCAAAATTTTTCTATCTCTATGTATTTTAGATTACTAAGCTTAGGACTTGACAACATTTTTGTTTATTAGTGTTGTATGTGTGTTCCTGATGTGTTGGGGTAGGAGACGTGCGTGCCGCAGTATACATGTGGAGGTCAGAGGACAGCCTTACGAAGATTTTTCTCTCCTTCCACCTTTACGTGAGTTCAAGGGATACAACTCAGGTTGCCAGGCTTCCACAAGTCATTTCAATGTCCTTTAGTAACTTTTAGAAGTTTAGTTTTTCTTTTTAGAAAAAAATTGTATGTTTATTGACTTGAGAATGTCGTTCAATTTATTTTGTTCACATTCGGACTCCTTCCCTGCTCTCCATACATCTTCATTATCTACCATCCCCTCCCATGTCCTCTAACATTCTTTTTCTTTTTTAGAAGCCTGGTAAGTCTAATTTGTGTTTCCTAAATCCCCTTGGGTGTGGATTTTACTCTTAGAGTCGTGTCAACTTATCAGGTGTCAAACCAGTAAGGAAAACTGACTCTCCCTTTCCCAGCATCCATTCACTTTCAGAAAAAGTAATTATTGTTCATTATATCCAGAAAGTTTTTCTTTGAAGATTTTTTGCTCCTATTTTCATTTAACTAATATTGTTAGTGTATAATGCCCGCAAAGTGATTTTATAATTCTTTTATTCTGTGCTTCTAAAAAATATTATTTTCTTTATTTCAATTTACGTATTTTCTTTATATGAGCTTATGAGAGTAATAATTATATATGCTGTAGTTCATTAATATTAGTAGGTGTTTAATTTTACTTAACACTTTACTCAACATTGTGGAATTTAGTTCTCTTCAAAAAAGCATTTACTTTTTAATGTGCTTCAGCAAGGTTTTTTTCCCATTTAATATGTTGATTACTAGATTTCAACTTACAAAATTATACTCAGAAACTGGAAATAACAGAATTTAAAATGTATGTAGTCTTATGAAACAGACATAATGGCCACTCTAAAAGCCTATCTCATGGACCAAGTTTCTAGGCACATCTTAGTCTCAGGCCTACAACTCTACTCTTTCTAAAGACTAATCCCAACACCAGGTTAATCCCCAAGCGCTCGTCTTTAGAGTGTCATCTCTGTCCTCTGAATCAGATCTGCAAGCCCACCCACAATCATATTCACTTCTGTGGTCCCAAGCTCCTGACACCCCTTTGCAAATCAAGTAGTAAAACTGTCCTCTTTGCTGACTGAGAATCATATAGTTTAATATTCTACCCATAAGCTTACCCATGGAAGACATGATAGAAACGGCCAAGAAACTCCAAATAGTCTGATTACTCAAGGGATGTCCTGCTGAAGGCAATATTTAAGGACTGGATCAGTGCTGCCTCTTGTTGCTATGTCAACCTGTTGCCTTACAGATTACTAGTAATCAAGGAAGCATGGCATCACCAAAAGAGCAAAATGAAGGGCCAGTAATTGGCCAAAGAGAGAAATTTATTAACTTCCCGATAATTAACTCAATATAATTATCTTAATATATTCAGTAAGTTAGAAGAAAAGGGTAATAAATTGATAGAGAAAAGAGAAAAATTACCCAACAAAGAGGGAAGGAGGCCAACAAAGTGACAGAAGCTTAAAAATGTGATTAATTCCCAAAACAACACTGAGTAATTCCGTAGATATTTTCAACATTAGATTTCATCAGGCAGAAGAAATTCATGTCATTTTAAATTACCCAGTCAGCATTCAAAGAAAGACAGGAGAACAAAATAGAATGAGGAAAACCTAAAAGAATTAAAGGACAGTATCAAATTAACTAATGAAAGATGCCAAAAGAAATGGAGAAGAAAGTTTATTTAAATAAAAACAATGACACAAGACTACCAAAATAGAGTGAAACATGTGCATCCAGAGATACAATGCGGAAACAAATCGAAATGCAGTAAATATAAAGATACCTTCTTTAGTGTACATCATAATCATAGTCTCCAAAGTTAAAGACGGAATGAATTTTAAAAAAAACACCAATAACAAAGCAAAATTACATACAAAGAAATATTTATGACACTATTAGTAGATTTCTTGTCAAAAACCTTTCAGGAGACAAAGGAGAGTGTTTTTATATGTATTTGGTTACTTTGAGCAGCATTTTTGTTTTACACAATTTTCAGTTGCCAATGGTCAACCAGGCTATGAAAATATCAAATGAGAAGCTCTGAGAATAGATAGTCCACACATTTTAATTTAAGTCTCTCTCAGTACCATGACAAAATTCCATATCATCCTCCTTGTCCCAGTTATGACAGGGATAACTGTTTTGTCCAGCATGTCTCTGTATATGACACTTTCCCATTTGTTACTTAAGAGCTATTTCATTTAAGTGACTGGTTTTGGTGATGTTGCAGCGTTTGAGTTTCTGTAATAGTTACTCGGCATAATGACATCAAAGCACAGGTGCAACGGTGTTGGTAGTTAAAAACACACTGAAGATAAGCCATAGTGTCCCAGCAAGAACCTCAAACTTATTGATTTTAAAAGGTAAGCAAAATATTACTAAGATCTATAGTTAAAACAAATCTTTTATCTATGGAGTTATAGAAAACAAAAGCAAAGAAACAAATTCATATTAGTTGCCCAGTGTGGTGGCACACGCCTTTAATCCCAGCACTTGAACTCTGTGAGTTCAAGGCCAGTCTGCTCTACATAGTGAGTTCCAGGCCAGCTGGGGCTACAGGGAGACCCTTTGTCAAAAAGACCAAAAAAAATTGTATTAATTTTGCTATCAAAAGTCAACTGCAGAAGTTATAGGTATAGTGCTTGATAAGTATTTGCATGAAGTGACACTAAGCAATGTCATATTATAGCTATGCCTGAAAAATGACAGCCTAACTCTTCGCATCCATTTTGGCCAGTGGAGGCCTGAACTGCTTTGAACAACTGTTCCTCCAAATTGCAATTGTGCTCACAAACAAGATTGTGCTCATTCTTTTATTGAAACAGTAAAAATGGTGAAAAATATGAACACTCATATCAGAAGATTATGTCATTTCTGACTCCTCTTCACCTAAGACACACAGGCATCAATTTAATCCCATGTATTATTTGAAACAGAAAGGGATAATTGCTTTCAACAAATTTCTGCTATTTGCAGCTCTTTATATTCAACACACACACGCTTGCACACACACACAAACACACACATATAAACACACCCATTTATACAGTTTTCTGGATCAAGGAAGAGTCAGACAGATTAAAGCTCTGCATTTTAGATTACAAGAGAAGTACGAGGTTCAGTGAGCTTGTCTACATGTTAACAAGCTACGACAATGTTAAGTTTTTAGTTGAAAGATTAAATAAAAGTAATTTGTCCAGAGTGTGTACATAACACAAAAATTATTACTACTCCTAGATAAGAAGGAAAAGGTCTTAGACTTGAAATAAAAATCCTGAACTTCTGAAAATGTGTTCTAACTGATGGCAGGGTGCAGGTTGAATGGACATTGGACTTATATAAAGACATCAACAATTGATTCCCAGCAGTTAGTGATCAAAGACATTAACACATGTAAAGGATGGTTATACAGATTTAGGACTGACAAATATAAAACACACTAAGAAGACTACACCTTCCAATGAAGAAGCTATTAACATGTGTCTTTATTAGTTGAAAAAAGTTGATTAAGGAAAAAGCAGGTATTCAGCTGTGGCAAGAGTATGGACTTTTCTGAGGAAGATGCCCTTTCAAGAAACCTTCCACTTGAAACATAAAGGAGGCAGCAGGGCACATGGAAAGACAGATCAACTTTGTTACCATGTGACAGGGGCAGGAGATTAAGCCAGAGTCCAAAGTAAAGAATCAAAGATACATACATTCTCAACACGAAAAACAAAGCGTATTTTCAGAGAGAGAATGAGAGACAGACCACATTCGTATGACTTTTATTAGAGTATATCAGTAATCTTTATAATTAATTGATCTTTATTGCTGTTAATCTAGTGTGCATGCTTGAAAAGTTGAAATTCACCACAGTTATGTATGTATGTGTATGAAAGAACATGGTAGGCATTACTTAAGAACTATTTGCAGTTTGGGACACCCAGTGAAAATTAGGAACATATCTTCATAGATAAAGGGAACAAATATATATAATGTACAGAACGCAAAACTGCCACCCATGACTAGTACAGCTGATAGTCTGCCTTTCAGAAATAAAGGGAAGACAATTACTGTTTTGAGCAAACATAGCTGACATCAACACAGGATTTTCTAAAGGAATTTTAGTTGAAATAAGAGAACAATCATTACTTGTATAAAAAACACATGAAACTGTAAAACAAATATAGAGATAAGAACATGCATTTGACCAGTTCTGGAACTGTAATAGTCTCCATCTGTTGCAAAGAAAAGCTTCTGTGATGGTGATTGAAAGTAACATTTGTCTATAATTATGAGGATGAATATTTAGAATAAAATAATAAATTACATTTGTGTAAGGATGTGGCAAAAGTAGTTTTTTCTCTAGGATCTATGACCTCTCCAGCAATGTGTATTTTACTATGTTTTCAGTACCACATGAGCTCCCTCCGATTGAGCATGCCTCATTCCTAATTAGACAGCTGCAAATTGTCCCCAAGATAAAAGTGCCACTACTACAGCAATAGCAATATGTTGCTGTGCCAGTGGTTGTTGTCTATTGGGTTTTACAGCTCAATAAGACCGTTGATTGGTTTTCTCCCTTGGCATCTTACATAGTATCCTCTGATACCATGAGAGCTAGTCTTCAGGGAGGAGGCTTCCAGGTCAGTTTCAGCTCTATTGCTCCAATTCTGGTGTCCAAAGTGTGACCTATCTTCATCAATATGGTCTTAACTTAAGGTTGTTGGAGGAAATCAAGCAGTGGCAATGGCCTGTGTTATTTCGGGAGTCACTTGGACTACCCTGACTGAAACCCACAGGGAGATTTCCCCTACTCGGCACTTTGATTTTTGTTGTATACACTTCAGCTATACATGCACTCGTATATTTATAGTATGTGTGTTTTTCAGTAGGACTTTGAACTAATACATTTCCCTCTGATTTTTTCATACCATCTAAGTATTATTTATCTCTCCTTTCACTCCCCTTGTATAATCCTTGCTATTCCATCCCCAGTTAAATTACACATCCATTTCCCATCTCCCCGTTAAAACACCTATCTCCTACTATCCCATCTCTCAAGCTCCTTCTTCTTTATCCCCATGGTTCCTTTCCATTTCCTGACTCCTGAAGTTATATAGGAATATATAGTGATATATGTGATAAGTGTCTGTGAGATGCTTAACCCTTAAAATGATGCATCTTCAGTGTGACCTCTATGTATGTGTATCTCTCCACTCTTACCAGAGAGGTTTCCTAATCTGGCAGATGACAACTAACACAGAAACCCACAATTGACCAATATATAAATAAGAGGCTTCAGAATACTTATTCCTGATTAGGTTACCTATTTCAAACCTCTGCCTCCCAAGGGCCAGAGATCATTGAGGAAGAGGGAATAGAAAGATTATAAGAGCCTGAGGTAGTGAATGACCACATAAACAAAGTCTTCCAGAGAGATGGCCAGTTACTCATATGTACTCACATCAGTGGTGACTGCATACAAAAGTCCCATGCAAGCTCAAACTATGCAAAATCATAGTGGGTAAGTGAGTAGTGGGTAAACTCCAATCCAACCTAAGGAACTTTTGACAAGAGATGACTACTTGGATTGGGAAAGAAAGTCTCTATTATGGATGAGACTTCTGGTATGGTACCCAGGCTCCAGAGGATGGACCCGCAATGAAGGGCATTAGGAGACACAAATTAGAAATAGACTCTATTGGCTCTATAGACTCTAATGGATATATATATATATATATATAAAGTTCATCCGTCTATCTATCTATCATCTATCTATCTATCTATCTATCTATCTATCTATCTATCTATGTACATATATATGAGTACATTAAATTGAGCCAGGGGGAAGGTGAAGACAGGGGAAGGTATCAAAATTCCATCAAACTATATTGTATGAAAATCACAAAAATTCATTTAAAAAGTTTAAAAATCATGGTCTGTGATGGTTTGAATGAGAATGCTCCCTATAGGCTCCATGTATTTGGACATTTTGTCTCCAGTTGGTGGCACTTGTTTGGAAGGTGTTAGAAGGTGTGGTTTTCCTGGAGGAAGCATGTCACTGGGGATGGGCTTAATGAGTTCTTAATGAGTGACTTGAGGACTCTCAAGACACTCTCTTGCTTCCTATGCCTGCTTGACGATGTAGCGCTTAGCTTCTACTCTTCCTCCAGCCGCCTCTGCTGTCATGCCTCCCCACTCTAATGGACTCTTGCCCCTTTTGAACCATAAGCTCAAAGAAACTCTTTCTTCTATAAGTTGCTTTGCTCAGTGTTTCTAGCACAGCAACAGAAAAGTAACTAATACGTGGTCATATTCAGAAAATTCCAGTACTGAAATGGTGATGCATGAGTCACCTCTAATTACAGAATTAAAGATAAATACAAAAGGATTAAGTAAATTATAGGTCTGATAATTTGTTAATCGATGATATTATGTAAAATACATAAGTTCTAACAGTAATATCCTCCAATATGTATGTGTTGGGGATAAGTGAAAGTGTGGCACTTCTTTCTACATGTAAAACTAATTTAACAGCTTAAAATGATATCTAAAACTAAAAACCTATCATGGACTCACAAAGATTAAAAAATAGTACTTAAAATATATTGGGCATTTGGTCAGCCAGGCAAGCACCAGGGTCAACAAGTGATAGTCTACATTACACGTCTAACTAAACTGTGGCATTTTGTTGATTAAGTATAGCAAATACATTTTTGATTTGTGATATTCTCAAATTCTGATGGGATTTTCAGGATGTAACTTTGTTGTAAATCAAGAGGCTTCTGTACAGTCTTCCAACAAAGCATTTGCTTTTGATGTAAGGACATACACAATAAAATAAAAGGTTAAAAAAAGATAAGTGTCCAGGTACTACACACATACAATAGTCAAAATAGAGTTGATGTCCAAAGTTACTTCAAAAGATAATGAATGTCATTATATAATAATATGTTTGATCCATCAGTTAAATATAGCAATTGTAAATATAAATGTAGATCATTTAAGAAAATCTAAATTTATGAAGCAAATTGTAACAGACTTGAATGGAGAAACAACATTACAAAAGTAGGAGCCATTTAATATCTCATTTTAAAAGGCAAAAGATTTATACTATCTGAAGAGAAACCAGAGTATAATATCTCATTTTAAAAAATACAGTCAGCGCTATAAACCCAATCAATCTGACAGACCAACACAGAGCATTTTATAAAATAGCAATACAACACTCACTCCTTTTAAGTGCAAATGGAAAAGTCTCTAGATTAGATTACATATCAGGACACAAAATAAATTGAAACAAATTTAAAATAAATCAAAATCATGCCAAATATATTCTCTAACCATAATTTATAAAATTGAAAATCTAACAATTTCAGAAAATTCATAAAAACATGAATTTAAAGATGTTTCAGTACAACCAATGGTTCAAAAATAAATTAATGTGTGCTTTCCTAATTACTGAGAGTGCTGAACACTTTTAAAGGTGTTTCTTAGTCATTTTTAGTTCTTCACTTGAGAACTCTGTTTAGATCCGTACCCGATCTTTTTATTGGGTCATTTCTATTTTTTTTCTCTGTTTTTTTCTTGTGTGTTCTGAAACTCCCTGTCAGATATGTAACTGGAGATTTTCTCCCACTCTGTGAGTTTCCTCTTCACTTCTTTGGTTGTTTCTTTGATATACAGAAGCTTTTTAGTTTAATGAAGCCCCACTTGTTGATTGTTGAACTAGTTCCTTAGCAACTGATGCCCGATTTAGAAAGTCCTTTCCCACACCTATATCTTGGAGAGTACTGCCTACGTTTTCTTGTAATAATTTCAGAGTTACATGTTTCATATTGAGGTCTTTGTTCTATTTGGAGTTGATTTTGTGCAGGGATATAAGTAAGGGTTTAATTTCATTCTTCTATAGGTTGAGATCCAGTTTTGCCAGCACCGTATGTTGAAGATGCTGTCTTTCCTTCAGTGCATGTTCTTGATACCTTGGTCAAATATCAGGTGACTGAAACTGCATGCACTTATGTTTGGGTCTTCTATTATTATCCATTGATCTATGTGTCTGTATTTATGCCAGGCCCATGTTGTTTTATGACTATAGTTATGTAATACAATCTGAGATCTGGTATGGTGATCCCCGCCTCCCAGCATGTTCTTTTACCCAAGATTGCTTTGGCTATCCTGGGTCTTTTGTGATTCTGTATGAATTTTAGGATGATTTTCTCTAGTTCTGTGAAGAATACCATGGGTATTTTTATTGGAATTGCATTGAATCTATAGAAAGTTTTTGGTAGGATTGTCATTTTCATATTAATTCAATTTAATTAATTAGTTAATTAAATTCAATTAATTTAATTTCATATTAATTCGACATTAATTTTATCAATCCAAGAACATGGGAGGTCTTTCCATCTCCTGGTGTCTTCCTCTAACTCTTCAGAGATTTATAATTTTTTATTGTAGAGAATTTTTTAATGGCTTTGGTTTTGTTTATTACTAGAAATTTAAATTTTTGAGGCTATTGTGAATGGGGATTCCATGAACATTTCATCTGATTGCTTGATATTGATATATAGAAAGGTGGTTTTGTGGGTTGATTATGTAACCTGCCACCTTGCTGAAGGAGTTGATCATTTAAAAGTTTTCTAGTGTAATTTTTGGGGTCTCTTACACATAATATCGTATCATCTGCAAATAGGGATAATTTGACTTCACTGGTTTCCTCATGCGATAGAGTACAATGCACACAGAAGGCCACAACTAGTCAAATTATAGAGAATAAGAGATTGCAGAAAGCATGTCCCTGCATAGGACTCCTATAGTAAATCTCACCCACTCACAGCTCAGGGGCCACTCTGGAAAAGGGGGCAGGAATATTGTAAGAGCCACGGTTGGTGCAGGATCATAAAGAAACAGTGTTCCAGGTCTCTGGGAAATTGCTCATATGAACTTACATCAATGGTGTCAGCATGCATAAGACCCATGCAATTCAATCAGATGAAAACCCAGCATAGAACTCAGGAAATGGGCAACAGTCTCCACCTTAGCCAAAGAACTTTTGACAACTGATTACTTCTGAGTGAGGGAGAGAGAGTTAATCTTCTTTAAGGGAGAAATTCTAGATAGGCTGACTACATTCCAGTGGATGATCTTGCATTGAGGGACATCTTCAGACACAAACTTGACTAGATAACATGTATGAAAGAATGCATGAAATCTGGGGGGAGGGTACAGATAGGAGAGGGCTCATAAAGATTAGATGTTTTCAGATGTTTTGTATGAGGTGTACAAAATTCAATAAAATATATTTGAGAAAAAATTAATTAATTAATTACAGGATAAATTCAAAATTATACTGATGTGAATGAAAATTGAAACACCAAGTTGTAAGGTACAGTAAAGTAATTCTAGATGTGATTTTTTAATGAGAGGGGAGAGATAGTGTGAGAGAGAGCTTAAGGTCAAATTCAAATGGTTATAAAGCACTATCATTAGATAGTACAAGACTCTGGGTACCCTACACCAAGCACAGAAATACTTCACACTTGTGTTTGGACAGTGACTACATGTTAAAAGACAATGTTCAGTGCTGGAGAGATGGCTCAGTGGTTAAGAACACTGGTTGTTTCTGCAGAAGACCCGAGTTTGAATCCCAGGACCCACAAGGCAGCTCACAACCAATGGTAACCTCACTTTCAGGGGATCAAATGTCCTCTTCTGGTCTCGATGGTCACCTGCATATACATGGTGCATGCCTATACACTCAGGCACATATATACACATTTGTAAAAAGGCAAGAATCAGCATTGTAGTTGTATAGTTGCTATTTGTAGGTTAAAGTTCTAATCTCCAGTCCCTCACAATGTCAGTATATTAAGATAAAGTGTATTTAGAAAAGCGATTAAAGTTAAAGGAGTTCATATCGGCAGGCAGAAATTCAATATGACTGGTGTTATCAATATTGACAGTGCTCTGTCAGTGCTTGGAATGTTTTTGTATATGACTGATAAGAATATTCATGAATGAAAGAAATATAATTATTCAAAATGTATCTTTATAATGAGCAATTCAACTTTATGCATATGGTGTAACATAGCCTGCATAATCAAAGACATAGCATCAGCAGCGTTTATATGGGCATAGTGTTCCTGGTAGATCATTACAGCTTCCATATGCATATTCAGATGAAACAAGTAGGAAGCAAAAGGGTATGTTTCCCTCTTTCACTGTCAAAAGCATAGCAGAGCACATTTCTGAGAGAAGACTGAAGGATGTAAGACCTTTTAGAAGAGAGATCATCTATTGGGATCATGGCAAATGTGAAGGAAAGAGATTTTAATACCATAATTGAGATTACACACAATTACTTGAAAGGTTCTCATAAAGCTGCATTATACAGAATTTGCTTCTGTTTATAGTAAATTCTGTATTAATAATTATATCTGATAGATAACCCCAGTACAAAGCAAAAAAAAAATAGTTGAGTCATCATGTGTGGAATTTACCTGAAATTTATTTAAATTAATTTATAAATTGTTGTTTCGTTAGCAGCTAGTTTCCCTAATGGATAAAAGTATCAAATTTGGTAGGGTAACTGGAAATTTTAAAGAAGAAAGATTATTTTATGATCAAAGTAATTTGCAGTTGTCTTTGTGAAGGATGAGAGTGATTAAACTCCATAACACATAGCAATTTCTAAATCTCACCGAAGCCAGGAAAACTGTTTTCTCCCATAGTTTGCCAAGTTTCTCAAATAAGTTATTCACTTTAATGAACGGATGGCCTTCTGATAGGGAAAGCAGCATTATGTCTGATCTACTATATTTCTATGGTACATGTGATGGACTGTGCTTAGAATTCAGTCAATCATTACAAAAGTGAAAGACTTACAAATAGCTGACCATATTTACTGCCAACTGTCATTTACACTTCCAAAGATTTTGGTAAAATTCATTTTAATATGGTTGTAAAATTCATTTTGATATTGTTTTACAAAGCATGGTAAGTATATTACTGTTGGTGGAAATTGTTAAATAAGACAAACCATAAGGAAAGGTATGATCATCTTTATTTTTTCTTATTTTCAGGGTAAATGAATTTAAAGTTGTGAGACATGTAAATGCAATTCTGGATAGAATCTTGACATATCTTCATGGATATTTTCTCAAATGAGAAATGATTACTAGTGTGTGCTGGATAGCTTTGTTATCAGCTTGACACAACTGAGTAGTGGGAGCCTCAATTGGGGAATTTCATTTATTGGACTGGCCTGTGGTCATGTCTGTTGGGTATTTTCTTGATTGTTGAGTGATATGGGAGGGCCCAACCCCTGTGCAGGTTGTTCTGTATTATATAAGAAAGCAGGCTGGGCATGGTCAAGGGAAGCAAGCCCATAAGCAGAATTCCTCCATGGCCTGTGCTCCAGCTCTTTCCCTGAGGTTCTTGTCCTGAGTTTCTACCCTGGGTTCCTTGATGAATTGGGACCTGGGAGAAGTAATCTAAATAAACCCTTTCCTCCCCCAGTTGGTATTGGTCAGAATATTTTATAAATATTTCATTTATTATTTTTATCTTATGTGTATGCATGTATTGCCTGCACATAGGTAAGTGCACCTGTGTCGTGCAATGCCTGGTGAGGACAAAAAAGGCTGTTCAATCCCCTGGAACTGGAGTTATGGACAGTTGTTAGCTGTCATGTGGATGCTGGGATTTGAACCCAGGTCTTCTGCAAGAACAAGTGTTCTTAACTGCTGAGCCATCTCTCCAGTCCTGGTCAGAGTATTTTGTTACAACAATGAAAAAACAAACTAGAACATGTGTAAATGTAAACACATAACATTAAGGAGGAAAGAGAAAATACATTTATTTGATGTATGTTTTTGTAATGATTAAAAATACAAAACATTTAGTCCAACAGAAAGTTTTGTAATAAAAGTAAATTAAAGTTCAGCCAGAAATACATGAATAAAGGGAAGACATATGGATAACAACAAAATTGACTGAATATCAGTATGTAGCCAGATCCCAGTCATATCTCCAAGAATATAATATTAAAACAACAGAAAAATGCCACTAAACTGTCAAGCAAAATGACTAACCTGCCAAAATTTGAATTAAATATTAAAAAAATGAAACTCAAATATATTTTTCTATAAACCACCCAGGAACTTAATAATTTTCAATTGCAAGAGAAAGTCTTAAAATTTTCATTTGACACCTCTCATGATATATTGCATACGTCAATTTTATGCCCTGAGATTGCTCATAGGGTATTTCTAACCCTTAATTTCAATTGCTATGTATGACTTTTATATAACTTACTCTTTCCATATTATTCTCCATTAAGTTACTATTGAGGCAGAAAGATTCACACAAATGAATAGGAAAGAGGGACAAGAGTTTTCTTCTTCAAGCAAGTTTATCAGCAGAATGCTAGTTAAGACTTACATGAAATTAGACACTGTATTCTTGAACTGAATGAAGAATTTGAGGGCATCTACAAAAATAAGGCTTTTAGGTTTAGAGATGAGGAAGGTAGGAATAAAATTAATCAGAGAAGGTTTGTTCAGCTAATTCATTCTCTTCATGTACCTCCCTTGATTGCCCTTAAGTTCTGACTGGAAACCTACATTCACATTCACCCTTCCCTTAACAGACCTCTATATTTTATTTTTATATACTCTAATTTTATTCATTAATTTCAAGGAGAACAATCTGTACCTAAGACTAAGTCCTAAGGACCCGAGACAAAATACAAGAGCAATGTACTCTGAACCAACTAGAATTCCATACTCACAGAACACATGGCTAAACGAGATAATATCATCAATAGACTAAACCATAACTAATTATTTTAAATTACAACTTGGCATGTTAGATTCAAACAACATGATCCACAGAAAAGAAAGAGGATTTCAAGTACATCCTGGCATATGGCTATGGCAGGGCTCACTCCTGAAAGCCTGCCATAGGGCAGGCACAGTGCAGAGAAATGCAGACAAAAGACATAATGAATGACTAGGCAGAGAGATCCAACAAAGTTCAAGTTATAAAAAATGTGACGGTTGAGCCATGATGTGAATAGATAAGATGATCTGAGGAGCTCTGGGTATATGCCAAAACATATATGTGACTCTTCCTACCGGACCATAATGGAGACATAGTGTTCCTGAGCAGGGGGATTACATAATTGCTAGATATTTCCTTTTTGACTGATTTTCTGCCCTCAAGTCACATCTACTAATTTTTCTGTTTTAGAACACAAGAAGGTAGTACGAACATGTATCTAAGCTATAAGGATTGTAATGTGTAACAAGTTTGATGCTTGATTTCCTAGTAATATGAGTCTCTGGAAATAAATTGAGTGTGTATGTCTACACTGACCAGGAAACACAGTAGACATGGACAGTCACACAAAGTTCACTTAATCACTTCCCTGGCAACACACATTCAGAGTGTTTCCCTGTATTTTGTTTTCCAGCACTTTGCCAAATCTGGATTTAAATATTCCAAGGGACAGTGTTCTTTCCATCTGACCTAACTTAGGTAACTATGTCAGCATTTAAGAGTTCTGACTATCGGGTAAGGTTTATCTGTTATTCAACGTATAACTTCCAGAGCCCTTCTCATTCTCCAGTGAGACCCTTCCTGTTGCTGTTTTTTTGTTTTGTTTTGTTTTGTTTTGTTTTGTTCCTTTTCAGTGTTGATACAAGTTATAATTAGGATTATTGGGAACAGGGCTAGCCTATACCAAAATTCCTTCTTTTTTTAATTAATTTGTTTTTCCAGTTAATTATTTATTTAATAACTGCATACTTAGAAGAAGCATTTCATTACAACAGCATTGACATATTCAATAAAATTTTTCTGAACTAAGATGCAACTTTTTCAAAATTGGCTATAAATTTTTAGGTTCACAGTTGAATTGTTACCGTTATACAATATTGTACTCAGTATAGACCCTATAAGACATAGAATTAAATAGGGTTATAACCTTTAAAAAAGATCTCCATTCGTTATTAAAACGCATGTTGTGTTTTTATGTACTCCAAGGAACTAGGGCTTGGAGCACATACACTAAACTGTCATAGGTTACCCATAAACTGAAATGTTAATATTAAGTTTAAGTCGACTATTTTTTGACAATTGTTAAGAGAATGTGGTAATGTTTTTCACATCTACTAATTATTATTTTTTATCATTATTTTTTAAATTTTTGATAACTACATGATTAAAAGAAGCATTTCACTACAGATTTAACATATTCAGTAACCTCCAGAGCAAGAGTACATCTCTTTCACAAGTGGGTGCAAGTTTCTAGGTTCACAGTTGAGTTAGTATAGTTATACAATATTAAACTCAGTATAAGCCCAGTAAGACATAAAATTGAGTTTTTTAACTTTTAAAAAAGACCTCCATTTCATTTTAGAGTGTATTGTTCCTTGCAGAAAGACTCATTGTTTTTGCTACTAACACTGAGATGTTCACACATGCATCTCTAATCTGTATGCATCTGATTACTAATAGTCACAATTGGTAGAACTTGGACCCTTGGCACCTGTGTATGTCTATGAAGTCATCGGGTGGATTTCAATGGTAATGTTTATCACCTATACTAATTAGCATGATGTAAATTTCAATGCTTCCTCCTCAAATATAATAATTTTTAGAAAGTTGATTTGTGTGTGTGTGTGTGTGTGTGTATATACCACACAGAACATCCCAAACCCTCTTATTCGACAATACACCCACTTCCCAGAGGCTGCCCACCCATAGCTTCCCTCCCCCCACTACAGCCCTTATATTCTGATATCTCTGCTACTGTCTGCTGTGTTGTTGGCACCCCAGCCAATTGCCACTACTTGCCCTTCTGTTGAATCTAGTCAGCCTATCTAGAGGTCTTTGTTTTAAGAGGGTCAGCTGTTCCTCTTCTAGCAGCAATCAGTTGTCAATACTCCTTTACATAATATTAGGGTCTGCTGTTCATTTTCCCAGTTCTATGCTGGGTTACTATGTGGGAGCCCATTTGTTCACCCTGGCCAACAACTCAAAAGAAGGTATTTCCTATCTGGCATTGTTGCTTGTTATGTAGCCTTTAGCTACGCATATGCACTCTTATGAAATTATGTTGGTCCATTTAATCTTTGGTTATACTTTCCTTTTGGGAGTTTAAGACCATACAGTTGGACCAGATAAACTGATTTATTTTTACTCTTAAGGTTGTTTGAGCATCTGTTCCTCAGGGGTCACATGGGCTTGGGAGGAGCCCCTTGGCTCCTTTCTTTTACCAGTTCCACCTATGTGAAGGTAAGTCAAAGGTCCTACTCAATCATGGTTGGCTTCGCTTGGAAGCATGGAAGAAATGATTCCTCTGTGTTGACCCTCCTCTTTG
>NW_008349000.1:2706067-2706561 GCF_000622305.1 Nannospalax galili | reverse complement strand
TATAACTGGGTCAAATGGTAGGTTCATTTGTAGTTTTTTAAGATTTCTCTACACTGCTTGCCATATGGGTTGAACCAGCTTGCAGCCCCACCAGCAGTGAATGAGTGTTCCCCTTTCCCCACATCCCCTCCAACATTTGATATCATTTGTTGTCTTGATCTTAGCCAGTCTGACTGAGGTAAGATGAAATTTTAAACTGGTTTTAATTTGCATTTCCCTAATTATTAGTGATGTTGAGCATTTGTTAAGATGTTTCATAGCCATCTTTACTTCTTCTTTTGAGAACTCTCTATTCAATTCCTTAGCCCATCTTTTAGTTGGGTTGCTTCTTGTCTTGATTCTCTGTTTTTTGTTCTTTTTTTTAAGTTGGTTTTATATTCTGGGTATTAAACCTCTTCTCGGATGTGTCGATGGTAAAGTTTTTCTCCCATTCTTTGGGTTTTCTGTTTGCTTCCCTGGTTGCCTCCTTTGAAGTACAGAAACTTTGTAGTTTA
>NW_008349000.1:2705513-2705753 GCF_000622305.1 Nannospalax galili | reverse complement strand
CTATGGGTCTATTTTGTGCCAGTACCATGTTGTTTTTATGACTATAGCTCTCTAATACTGCTTGAAATCTAGTCTAGTAATCCCCCCGGCATTGCTCTTAGTGTTCAGGGTTGTTTTGGCTATCTAAGGTCTTTTGTGCTTCCGTATGAAACTTAGGATAGTTTTTTCCAATTCTGTGAAAAATGTCATGGGGATTTTGATTGGCATTGCGATGAATCTATATATGACTTTTGGTAGGAT
>NW_008349000.1:2705172-2705462 GCF_000622305.1 Nannospalax galili | reverse complement strand
TCCATCTTCTGATATCTTCCTCAATTTCTTTCTTTAAAGAGTTAAACTTTTCATTGTAGAGCTCTTTAATGCCTTTGGTCAGGTTTATTCCAAGATATGTTTGTTTGCAGCTGTTGTGAAGGGGAGTGTTTCCATGTGCTCTTTCTCTGATTGCTTGTTATTGGTATATAGAAAGGCTACAGAATTCTGTAGGTTAATTTTGTAACCTGCCACTTTACTGAAGGTGTTAATAATTTCTAGCAGTTTTCTGATGGAATTTTTGACGTCTATTAGATATAGTATCATATCTT
>NW_008349000.1:2700574-2701653 GCF_000622305.1 Nannospalax galili | reverse complement strand
TATATGTTGAGGTTTGTTTTGTGCCCCAGTATATGGTCGGTTTTGGAGAAGATGCCATGGAGTGCTGAGTAGAAATTATGTTTTTTGGTTCTTGTGTGGAATACTCAGTAGATGTCTGTTAAGTCCATTTGATATATGGTATTGTTTAATTCAGATGTCTCTCTGTTAACTCTCTGCCATGTTGACCTATCTAATGGAGACAGTGGGGCTTTGAAGTCCCCTACTATTAATGAGTTTGGGTTAATCTGGTTCTTAAAGTCCTGTAGTATTGTTTTTATGAAGTTGGGTGCACCAGAGTTTGGTGAATATATGTTCATGATTGTAATATCTTCTTGATTTATTGTTCCTTTGGTCAGAATTAAGTGGCCCTTTTTATCTTTTCTGATTAGTTTTAGTTTAAAGTTTATTTTGTCAGATATTAGAATTGGAATGCCTACTTTTTTCTTAGTACCATTTGCTTGGTATATTTTTTCCCATCCTTTCACCTTAAGGTAGTGCCTGTCCTTGAAAGTGAGATGAGTTTCTTGCAGACAACAGAAAGATGGGTTTTGTTTCTTAATCCATTCACCTAGTCTGTGTCTTTTGACTGGGGAGTTCAGTCCATTAACGTTTAAAGTTATTAATGAAAGATGAGTATTGAATCCTGTCATTTTTTTTTGTTTTTATTCTTGCTATAGCTGTACTTTTACACTGTTATACCCTCGTTGGAGTTCTTTCTGTAACCCCTTGGGTATAGTCATTCCTTTCTTCAGCTCTTTGTATTGCTCCCAGAACTCTCTGAAGGGCTGGTTTTGTGACAAGGATTCCTTCAGCCTATTTATGTCATGGAAGATTTTTCTTTCCCCTTCAACTATAATAGACATTTTGGCTGGATATAGTAATCTGGGTTGGCATCTGTGGTCATTTAACACTGGGAATACTTTGGTCCAGGCTCTTCTGGCTTTCATAGTTTGCATTGAAAAGTCAGCTGTGATCCTAATGGGTTTTCCTTTATATGTGACTTGTTGTTTCTCTTTTGCAGCTTTCAGAATTTTCTCTTTGTTTAGTGCATGTAGTGTTTTTACTACGATGTGCCGTGG
>NW_008349000.1:2699091-2700034 GCF_000622305.1 Nannospalax galili | reverse complement strand
GCTTTCTCCTGTCATTTCTAATTGGCTTACTGAGTGTTTCACTTCCTTCTTCATTTCAGCCTGAGTATTCTTCAATATTTCTAATTTTTTTCTGAATTCATTCAGAAGGTTATCTCTATCTTCCTTCAGTTCTTTGATTTCTTTGCTTGTGTCTTCTTTAAGTTCACTGAATTCTTTTATCATGTTTATCATTGTTCTTTTGAGTTTCATGTTTCTAGGGGGTTCTCATTGTACTCCTCTAGAGGACTATTGGTATTTGGTGGGGGTATATCATTTGGGTTTTTTCATATTATGTTTTTACTGTAACTTTGACATGTGGATTTCTTTTGTAGTTTCTTATTCTTGTATGAAACTCAAGGCTTCCTTTGTTAGGTTCTCTCTCTTTTGATTTTATATTGGAGTGGCCGGATTGCTTTTGTCTTCAGGAGTTCCCACAGAGGCCCAATTCAGATGAGGGACCGATTATTTCAGGCTTTCTCGTAAGTTCTGGATCCCTCCAGGAATGATTTTGGCCTCAGGATTTTGGGGTTTGGACTGGCCTGGGAGCCTGGCCCAGGAAAGATGCTGGTCTAGGGCTGCTGGTGGCTGTGCCACCCAGAGATGCAAAGGAAGATGGGAGCTGGAGGCAGCTCCAAGGGCCCCTGGGGACTGTACTGAGGAGCTGGGTTGGTCTGGATGCAAAGGACCAGGAAGAGGTAAGGTCAGCCCTGGCATCCAGGAAAAAGGCTGACAGGTTGTGCAGACCCAGGGAGGCAGAGGGAGGTGAGGGCAGTTCCAGGGCCAGAAACAGTGCTCCTTGGGACCTGAGAAAGAACTGAATTGCTCTGGATGCACAGGATCAAGAAGAAGCACTGGTGGTTCCCCAGGTTTTTGGGGACAGGACTCAGGCTAGGAGGAGAGACCTGTGGGGGAGATGGGAGGGTTAGTGAGGCTGGGGGAGTCA
>NW_008349000.1:2698344-2698614 GCF_000622305.1 Nannospalax galili | reverse complement strand
ACCTAAAAATCAGTAATAGATATCACCTCAAGCATTCAACCCCAGCAAATCATTTCTCAATGACCAATGAAACCCACTGAGAGATTGCCTCTCTTCTCCCTTAGTTTTTTATACTTTTTAAAATTTTTTTATTATTTGTGAAGCTGAATTATGGCATCAGATGTTAATATTTTAACAGGAAGGCATGATTAATACAATTTAAGTAATTATAATTAAACTAGCTGTTCAAACATCAAAATTATAAAACTATCCTGGGCAATAAAAATAGAT
>NW_008349000.1:2689996-2698286 GCF_000622305.1 Nannospalax galili | reverse complement strand
AGAATTAATTTTCAATATATATTATTAAGTATCAGATATTAGTCTAATGTTTTCCTATGGAATATTCTAACCTGTACAAAAACTTTGATTCACTAGTATAGTATCTGAGTATTCCCTCAGTTATCAAACAAATTTTAAAACTAATGCTTTGACCAAAGCTAAGAACTGTCTATCACAGTCAAAGGGGTAAGAAAAATCTTTCATGATACAAAAAGGCTAAAAGAATTCATATCCACCAAAGCAGCCATACAGAGACTATATGAAGCCAGCACAAAGGACTGAACGAAAAAATGACGATAGGTGATTACAGAAAGAAAACATGAGGTATAAAGCACAGAAATACAAAGTAATACTAAGAACCAAAAAAAAAAAAAACCACCACAAAAAACCCAAAATCCTGGCACCAAACCAAACCTTTCCATAATAAATCTAAATTTCAGTGGCCTCAAATCTGCAGTGAAATGATACACGCTAGTTGAATGGATTATGAAACAAAATCCATCTATTTGTCTATAAGAAACCCACCTTACCTCCAAGGTTAGGTACCAGTATAGGGTGAAAGGAAAATTATCCCAAGCGAATAATAGTAAATGACAAGCAGCTGCTGCTACTCTAATAGCTGACAAAGTAGAGTTCAATTTAAAACTAATGAGAGGAGATAAAGAAGCTCACTTCACTCCGATTAAGGAAACAATCGACCAAGAAGACATGACAATAATGAACATATATATACCAGGCTCTTGTGCACCCAATTCCATTAGAACAGGATTATTGGAATTCAAGACACAGATTATCCACAACTTAGTAATAAGAGGTGATGTCAGTACCCCACCTTCCCCAATAGACAGGTCATTTGGACAAGAAATAAACAGAAAACTATTTGAATTAAAACCTATCATGTATCAAATGAACATGACAGATGTATACAGACTATTCCACCCAAGCACCAAAGAATGTGCATTGTACTCAGCAGCTCATGGAAGCTTCTCCAAAATAGACTACCTACTTGGACACAAAACAAACATTAAAAATACCAAAAAATTGAAATAATTCCACATATCCTATTGGACCACAATGCAATAAAATGTTCTTTTTAAATGACCTACAAAATGTCCACAAAGATCTTCCCTGTAGGGCTAATGCATAGAAACTATTACTTTCTTCAATCACTCTGGCAGTTTCTTGTTAGCTCTTTGGCCTGAGAATTAGTGTCCATCAGCTGCTGTAACAAGTTCCAAAAAAGAAACAAACAGAAAAAGAAACAAAAAATATAATTCTTTATGTCAGAACCCTGACATGAGTCACACAGGATTATGATCTGTGGGCTCTTGATAGAACATGTTTCTTCACCTTCTCCATCTTCTAGAGAATCTCATTGACTGTGAGATTGGACAGTGTCTCATCTGCAAAGTTCCCAAAGGCAGATTTAATCTTTGTACCATTTTCCTCAGCTATTCATGATTTATCCTTTTAAGGATGTTTGTGATACCATTTTCCCCAACATTATAATTCCAAACATTATTCTGTTTGAATGTAACAAGATAAGCAAACTCAATTAATTCCCTACAACCTAATATCACCTTTCTACAAAACAAAATATTCATTGGTTCTGGGATTGACATGAACCTCTTCAAAGGCAGCATTATTCTGCCTGTCCATAGTTGATCCTCTGGTTCCAAAGAGTCATATTGGTCTCATATGCACAACCTCTCCCAAGGTCTCCAAAGTTTTCAAAACATTACATTCCACAGATTAGTCCTCTCTTACTCTAAGACAATTTATCCTTCTATATTTTCTAGTTTTATTATTGGTTAAAATTATAGTGACTGTCTTCCATGTAATCTCCATTGAAACTTGAAAATTTAAATACATTTTATAAATAGAAATAAGTTATAAAATACTGCATAATAAAAGAGAACAATGATTTCATATGCAAACAAGCAATTAGCTTAAAACACAGGCAATAATGTTATATAATTTGCTGGCTGAATTTGACACCTTGTAGACTTTTCATGTTACACCATTGATATATTCTGATATAACCTTCTGGTGTTACACCATTTAGTATATTTTTATATAAAGTTTATGTGTTTCTTAGTTTGTCAACATCATAAAGTCTGCTTTCAGAATCAGTATCACCCAATGTGATGACACAATAATCAAAACTGTGTGATTTGTCCAAATGGTTGGATGATTCCTTTAAAAAAAAATTTTAAGGTTTTATTTTTATTTTTGATTATGTGTATATGTGTATTTCTGTGTGCAAGTTTGTGCATAACAGAACATGTACCCTAGGAGGCCAGAGATGATGGCTCCTCCAGGAGCTACAGCTATAGATGGTTGTGAGCTGCCTGATGTGATGGTTTGGAATTGAATTTTAGTCTTCTGGAAGAGCAAGAAATGTTCATAATCTCTTTGCCATCTCTCCAACCCATGGGTTAATATTTATATTTACCTCTCTAACAGTTGTATCCAAACAGTGATAGGCATAAAATTTCTATGCATGATCATGATTTTGACTCTTCGAATATGTATCATATTACCAGGTAACTGACTTCAAGTTTCATTTAGGGACCTATTCAGAAAACATTCAATGATATTGCTTATCATCTTCATATCTATCATTCAACACATAAGAACCACATGCTATCTCATTATGACATGTGCCCCATCCCAGTTAATTTCAAATATTGAAATACAGGAAAGAAAATTAAAAGGCAATTAACCATTAAAATAATGATTTACATCAATTAAAAGAAGTGTAAAAGCTAGATTATTGGTAAATGGTCAGAGGGGAGTCACTGTTACAGGACAGAGTTCGCAAAAATCACCAACACCACTTTAAGAAAAGTAGCAAAGTAAATTTTAATTTTCGACTGACTGGGCTATCTATCTCGGGAGTAGAAGCAGCCCTGGTGATTGTCGGGTCAGAGCTTCTATAGAATTACAGAAATATTGTTTAAACAGAAATATTGTTTAAACAGGTCTGTACAACATAGCAGAACTTTGAATCTATTAATCAACAACCAATCATTATACAGAAAAGCGAAACAGTCATATAATTTGGCAATCAACTTTGTAATTTAAAAATTAGTCAACTTCCTAGCCATAACAAGTACAGTAAGAAATCTGAAATCAGCAGTTATCAGGTGGTCATACAATAACAGGATGTGTCAAGGTGACCCAAAATAGCAAGAGGATTACAGAAGTGAAAACAAGCTGGTTAGCCAGATGTACACTGTCTGGAATTTGCACATTCCATGGTTCATGGTGAGGACAATTTCCCAAGACCCAAGGTTGCCCTCCTTTTCCTTTTGGTGTGGAGCAAAATTGCTGCTAAAATGGCTCTGAACAAAATGGAGTAACTTAGGTAAGTTTGCTGAGCCAGTTCAGTCACTAAGAAAATTTTTGAGAGAAATCATGTTATATGTCTACCAAGTATTTCATTGCTTTTCATTCATACTTGTGTATTTATTTTAGCTGGAACTGATAAACCCTAAAGAAGGAATCCATACTGGTAGTGAAGAATATAAAATATTTATAGATATACAAGACGTAAAGTATTTCGTAGTCATGTATCTGGAAAAAAAAAACTGACATATAAGCAACCTAGAAAGAATATAACTAGGCTCTGTATTTTTTTAAACTCTGTATTTTTTAATTGATTAAATAAAAGCATATTAAACTATTATTTACCCAACATAATCCAAACTATAAGGACAATGAAGACACAGCAAACAGCACCACATAGGGAAAACTATTCATATTATATTCCTTTATTGCATAATTTGTATTGCACAATTTGTAGTGCATGTGATATCTTCTCACTGCTCAAGGGAATCAGGACTCCTTATTCAAAGCAATCAAAGTCATAATTTCACAGTCATTCAACTTAATTTGGAAACTTTCAGAAGAAGGAATACACTTTATTTTATCCCAAAACTTATTTTTGGATTGTCATCAGAAGACAAAAATTTGTTACAAATTTACCAAAACCCAAAATAGGTTAACAGCAATACTTTCCTAATTATTCTCTGACTAATTGCTTTAACTCACCAGTCCCACATCAAAATGCAGCTGATTTACCTATCATCTATCTATCCATCAATCTATCTATCTATCTATATATTGATCCATGCGTGTACTATCTATCTATCTATCATCTATCTATCTACCATCTATCTATCTATCTATCTATCTATCTATCTATCTATCTATCTATCTTCTGCTATCTATCTATCTATCATCTATCTATCTATAATGATTGTCTTGAATGGACTGTTCCTTGGCTCAAAGCATTTTGGAATATCTAGAGAAAGAAAAATCTCTATACCACATTAAGAATTTTTCTATCTTCGAATGGCATGTGAACCTCGTTTATTTCATGATGATTAACCACGGAAAATTTTATGAACACCCTAACAGTACAATATACATGAGAAAATCATCAGAGAATACATTGCCTCATTCTTTTATTTTATTTTTTTAAGACACAGTCTCACTGTATAACTCTGGCTGGCCTGGAACTCCCCATCCAGACCAGGCTGGGATCAAACTCAGAGATCCCTGCCTCTGCCTTCCCAATGCTGGGATTAAAGGTGTGTGCCACCACATCCAGCTGTTTTTCCTCATTCTTATTCAGGACTTTACTCTCAGAAAGTTTATGCTCTCCATTCATGGATGTTAGCAGGGGAATTTTTTTTAAGCAGGGGAAATTTAATGAAGACAAAATATGTTAGAGTCTAGACAGAATTTAGTGCATTGTACAGTGTTACTCAAATTATTTTTTAAACTCAAACATCCTTATTTGTATTCTCCAACATTGGTGTGGTAATTGATGAATACAGTATAACTCTAAAGTAAAATTAAGATCCACAAATTATCTATGACAATATATTTCTGTACCTGCAGCAATACCATTTTTGTTTACCTATGTGTTTGTTTGTTACTAATGCTGGAACATTCAGTTATAATCAAGAAATGAAATAACAGAGTTGGGCCTGGTGGAGCACACCTTTAATCCCAGGACTCAGGAGGCAGAGGCAGGTGGATCTCTGTGAGATCAAGGCCAGCCTAGTCTGTATAGAGAGTTCCAGGCCAGCAGAGGTTACAAGGCAACTCTGTCTCAAAAAAAAATATATTGAAATAATATGAAAGCTAAAATTTTATTGTCTGATAACTATATCTCTTTTATATATGTTGATATTATGTACTATATAACATGTCATGCTATGTTGATATGTATTAAAGATGTTTCATAAACAAGAAACGTTCGGTCTTACATGTATGTTAGCAGTGTTGATAAGATTTGGGATCTATATTGGAGGCCCATGGCTTATTTCTAAAAATTATTATATTTGTCATTATAATGTACTTTAGAAATTCAAACATTGCTTATAAAACTTGAAATATTGCTGCACAATGATAAATTTGAATCTCTATCTTTTTACTAGATCTAATTCTTCCTTCCAACATATTCTAAATAATTTAAATTCTAAATTCCTATAAATTCCTTGGATTAAAATTTTGAAGCACAGCGACGTGTGTAACACAACAACTTTTGGTTACACTGTTGTAACTTACCTTTGGATTTCCTTAGCATGATTTCCAGAGACGTTTTATTATACGCTTATTGTGTTACAGCAATTTCAGCACATCAATTTCATTATCCTTTGTTATACTGTACTTTTAAAGTTAACAAAATATTTCAGCTCTTAAACTGAGCACAGTAGTGAAGATATATTTCTGAACTTCTGAGAGTATCCTGTAGAGACTGAAATACAGCCTCAAGAAGAAGAAATTGTAGATTGAATGCTGAAGTTAAGAAAAAAACTAAGTAGATATTGGTTTATCCTGTTATTTGACACTTACTTTGGCATGGTCAAGACACTGTGCATACATTCATATCAAAGGCTAAGTAATTTGTGGAGTACCATGATACTGTTTCCAAATAAAATTTAAAGGACTTGTGGAAACTTTTAGTTAAATATATATCAGAATTATATTGCATTTCCAAGAAAACCAATAACCCCTCTCATTGGGTAATAGTATTCACAACAATCTTGTCAAATTGACGATAAAATAAGAACTAAAATAGATGTGACCAACTTGATTGCTCCAAATGAAAACATCCACTAAATTTAGTCTCAATAAAATATTCGTTGATACAGATACACTGATACAGATACACAGCTAACCTTGTGCCTGACATTACTCTAAGTAAGCACTTTGGAAGTTCCTATAGCTTAAATACACTATTTTATATTTAGGTATATTTTTACTAAGCTTTTGTGCATTTCATATAACAGAGCTTAATCAAATTTTTACCCTGTCCCGCAATAGCACCTCCCTATATCCTTCCCACAGGATTTCATGAATTCTTTCATGTATGTTAAAGTCTATCCAGTCAAACATTTATATCCAGATGACCCATGGTCCAAGTTCGTTCACTGGAGTTTAGTTATTCCCTTAAAGAGGATTGTTTCCCCCTTAACTTCATAGTAATCAGTTTCTAATAGCCTTGACTGACTTTGGGACTTGCTGCCTATCTCCCCTGTTCAATGGTGGGTTTATGTCTGATTGAGTTAGTGTGCATGCTGTCAGCATTGGTGCAAGTTCATATGAGCAAGTTCCCAGTGACTTGAAAGCTTCTGTTTCCTTATGTTCATGTATCAACCCTGGCTCTTACAATCTATCTACTGCCTCTTCTTCAATGGTCCCTGAGGTTTAATATAGAAGTATTTATTTTAATTCTCACATAATTTTCATTTTTTAATATTTTATTTATTATTTTTATTTTATGTGTATGAGTGTTATGCCTGCATGTAAGTAAATGCACCCATGTCATGCAATGCCCATGGAGGACAGAAGGGGCTGTCAGATCTCCTGGAACTGGAGTTATGGAGAGTTGTTAGCTGCCATGTGGGTGCTGGGATTCGAACGTGGGTCTTCTGCAAGAATAGTCAGTGTTCTCAAACAGAGCCATATCCCAGCCTCTTCTCACATAATTTTCAAAACATCCTGACATATAGCTTTGTAACACCCTAGAAAGTTCATAACCATGAATTTCTGTAATTATAGGTAGAAAATGTACTGTACGTAGACATCAGAGTATGATTGCTGGGCTGTAGAACTGGCCCAGTGGATAAGAGCACATATTGCTCTAGCAGAGGACCTCAACTCCCACATTGAGTGGCTCACAGATGCCTGGAACCTCAGCTCCGGGGAATCCAATGCCCTCTCCTGGCCTCCGTGAACACCTACACTCATGTAGGTGCAAATTTTTTGAGATAACATCTCCCTGTAGCCCCAGCTGGGCTGGATCTTGCTATGTAGACCAGATTTGCCTCAGTCTCACAGACATCCACTTGCCTCTGCATCCTGAATGCTGAGATTAAAGGCATGCACCACCACACCAGGCTTTGTATACACACAATTTAAAATAATAAAAATGAGTCTTTAATAAAGCAAATGTGACTGGTAGTATTAATAAAACAGCTGTATAGTAAATTTTAATGGATTTGGAATTTTGAACAATTCATTATTTAGATAACAGGATATATTCCACAAATGCAGTGATCTGGCAAAAGTAAATGGCAAAGGGAACTTCTTAAAACACCCTTTTTTAGGTACAAGGAAGAAGTTACTCTCAGATATGTTGGGGTTTTAGTTAATTCAAGAACACCTTCTAGCACTGACTGGTAGTGTACTAATGTCCTGGCAGAAATAGGTTAGTTTAATAACTGACCTGCTTACATAAGAAGTATAAATATTGCTTGAGGTAAAACATTAATTGAGTCTTTTGATTTTATAGACTGAAGCAAAGGGTTTGAGGGAATTTTAAAACTTAAATAGCATTGTCAGTTTAACCTTATTCAATGAACGGTGCCGGGTTTGAGCAACTCTCAGACCTTATTTTGGTGTTATTTTCTAAGCATCATGTGAGATTTATGTTCATAATACAGTAAACTTACTAAGCAGATATAAAACTGGTTTCTACATTAGTCAATGAGATCTTAGGCTGTTTAGTTTTGATTAAATGAAAGAATGAAATGAGATCCAATTCTTTATGTTAGTAAGACAATACATAAAAGACTTTATTTGTTCAACTTTCATGATTGAGAAAATAAATTTACAACATTTTAATCTCAAATATATCACAGAAAATTGTTTACGACACTCCAGAGATGTTTAAAAAATCTGGCACTGAATAATGAATAAGTGCCATATTTTAATTCTTCCCTATGAGAGCAAAGTAAAAATTAATAACATACAGTATTACTTTAGTATA
>NW_008349000.1:2678906-2689772 GCF_000622305.1 Nannospalax galili | reverse complement strand
TTTCTATATACAGAATATTTTCTTTCAAAAACAATGTCATATTTTACAAAAACCTTAGTTTGCTTGAAGTTTATTAGCGTAGCCTATAATCAAACCATTGATTCCATTTTTTCTGACCTAACTGAAAAGGTATGCTTTCAGGATACAAATAAGACAGAATATTTTTGTCCCTATTTTCAAAATGGATCTTGAAACCACATCTGAGGCAGCTCAGATGTCTAAATGCTCTTTGGCAAGCATTAAAATGCCATCTCAGTCCTTGTTTAGACATTATTGATTTTATATTACAAGTAGATGAAAGGTCTGCCGGGGGAATTCAGTTTTATAATTGCTGCAGTGACCTAGTCATCCAACACTACCCAGGGCAAATGTTGTCTGATCAAAATCAATGTAAAGTATACATTCATTCTTCAGACTTCTATGACATGGTAGAAAGGAAGGGTGAATCACCAAATATGAAAAATGATACGTAATAATCTGATGTCAAAAGTGTAAGCAGGTGTATCTTTAATAACTCTCAATTCAAATGGCTCTGTGCGTGAGTTAGGAGCTGCATGGCTTACCAACATTAGAATAGACAAACCAATAACTTCGGAAAAAACTCAGAGTATTTGAGGCACAGGATCTTTTATTAGAGCTTCACAATGTTTCTCAAATACCATGCTCCTTTTGTGTAAGAGCACATGGCCGTGGATCATGTGCAACAGCTGTAACACATGGAACCAATTTATAACACCCAAACAGGGTTCGCATTTTCATTTCCCCTTCCATCTCCCCAGTCTCCTTGTGTACACAGTTCAGCTGGCGGGCCTATGGGAGTCTCATTTCATCTCCACGGGGAAATTCTCAACTTCGGGAGTATTTAATCATGTGTAGAATTCAGGTTCTGCTGTCTACACACCCTAGGAAGGCGTGGCTCAAGACTGTTGAAGACTTTTATTACAGAGGTGGGGTTACCATGCAAATGGGAAGCTCATACTTCAGGCTAGCTTTGACCCCAGCTGTAAATTAAATATGTGTATGCATAAAACTTAAGTTAATAATTAGTAATATATTAAAATTTTGCTTCAACTCTCCCTTAATCCTAAATAATGAAAATATTTTTATAGTCATGATTTTGCTTTGTTGTTTTTAAAAACTGACCCAAATTATTTTAGTCTGGGATTTCTTAAATACCAGATTTTCAAATGCTATTAAAAGACTCAGGCTATATTTATAGTATTACACATAAGTTCTCCCTCACAAAGTGGGCTTTAAGTCTAATTAGGTAACTATTGATCACCACCAAGATAAAAATGTCACTAATGCACCAACATTGTTTACTGTGCCAGTCACTGTTGTGGTTATTAGGCCTTAAAGCTAAGGACAGAACACTGATTGATGGTCCTCCTTTACAGTTTGCAAAACTATGAGAGCTAGTCCTCAGGGAAGAGACTTCCAGGTCAGTTCCAGCTCCATTGCTCCAAGTCCTGTGTCCAAAGAATGCCCTGCCTTCAGCAGGAGGATCTTACTTTCAAGTTCTGGGTGATATTCAAGGGCTGTGACAATAGACTGTGCAATTCTGGGAGTTTCTTGGACTGCCCTGCCCAACAACTTGAAGGGAGTGTTCTGTCAGGCACTGTTTCTTGTTACGTAGCCTTTCAGCTATACACATGGACTCATGTAGACGTATTGTATGTGTCATTTTTCAGTGGACTTTTGAACTAATACATTTCCCTCTGATTTGAACACAAGAAGCCAAAATTAGCCAAAGTATAGAGAATAAGAGTCTGAAGAATGTGGACTCCTGGAAAGGACTCCTATATTATACTAAACCCACTCAGGGACCATTGTGGAAGAGGGGCCTGAAAGATTGTAAGAGCCACGGAATGAGGTGCATGACCATATGGAAATAGAATATTGCAGGCTCCTGGGATGTTGCTCATATGAACGTACAGCAATGGTGTCACAATGCACAGACGATGTAGATGAAAAAATGATGAAAAATGTGGTAAATTTACACAACAGAATATTATTCAGCTGTTTAGCAGAACAAAATTATGAAATCTGCAGCTAAATGGGTGGAGCTGGAAACAGTCATCCTGAGTGAGGTAACCTAGACTTAGAAAGAAAAATATCAAATATTTCCCCTCATGTAAATGTTATCTTTGAATCTTTAAATGTGTATATTTCATTTAGAAAACCCATAGGGAACTTGATATTACATCTTGTGGCCGAAGAAACACCTGAGTGAGAGGACATGAAGAGTCACTCTGGTTCTGAGCTTGAAGACTCATCCCTATTGACTGTCTTTCATAGTGGTAGAAAGTGACATGAGGTAAGTGACTACTGGTAGGAAACTAGTCAGTGGCTGTAAGGGATTAGGTGGCTTTCAAGGAAATGTAGATAGAATGCAGTGATATAAAGTAGGAAAGTGAAATAATGGACCAGGAAAGTTTGTGTGTGTTGGGGAATAGGATAACAGTGTAGAGAAGGGAGTGTGGGGTTAGATAACTAACACTAAAGGCCTTTTAATGGAGTCATATATAAACCTACTATTGTGGAAGCTTCCTAAAATATATACATATACATGTGTAGACAATCTAAATGATGCTACCATATAATTAGTGGACAATGCCCCTACTAGACTAGGCTAGCAAATAAAAATCTAAGTACTTGGAATGGATTACTACTTTAGAGTTCCTGGCCAGTGTGGTCCCATAGACCCCCAGACGTTACTGACTACTGCTCCTACTCTGGGTCAGTCTCTAGAACTTGATATTAGATCTTCTGGCTGAAGAAACACCTGAGTGAGAGGACATGAAGAGTCACTCTGGGTCTGAGCTTGAAGACTCATCCCTATTGCCTATCGTTCATAGTGGTAGAAAGTGACATGCCAACTAATGAAATAGAAAAATCGCCATCAACCTCACCAAGCTGTGAACCCTGCAAGCTGCTTATATAATGATTGGCCTGGTTATGAGAATAACTAAGCACTTTCTGATTTAATTTAACACCTGCACCACAAGATGGAACTAGTATCTGGCACCATTATCAGGGCCAAGAACATGTGACTAGATAGGTAATAGGCCCCAGAAGAGAACATACTTCTATTATTCTGTTAAATGAACATAGCCAACTCCTAATGATTTACCATTATACCTATAGATTAATGTCTGTTTCAGTGCTCATCAGAGAAACTTCTTTTGGCTACAGATGACAACAGAGAGATCCACAACTGGTCACTGTTGCAGAGAATAAGAGATTGTGGAGTGTTAGGACATCTATATCACATCCTAACCCCCAAATCTCAGAGATCATTGTGGAAGAGGAAACAGAAAGATTATAAGAGCCAGAGGTGATTAAAGACTTCAATAAACCAGAAACTGTTTTCCAGCACAACAGGTCAGTTGCACATATGAACTCTCAGCAGTTGTGACAGTATGCACAAAGCTTGACAGGACAGCAAGCCAGAACTGACAGGGGAGGTGGCCACTAAGTCCCAGCACTGACTGAAAAGCTACTGGATATAGCTGCTGAGAGAAGGAAAGATCATCTTCTTTCAGGGTGTGACTATTGGTAGGTCAACCATACTCTGGGGAATGGTTCACAGCAAAAAGTATTTGGACAGCACAAATTGCATCTGAAGAGCTTCAAAAATAGTTGTAGGAGAAGTGGGTGGTAGTGAGAGGAGAGTGCTCTGGGGAAGGGCATATGAAATCACAAAGAATTTATAACAATATTGTTTTTGAAATGTACCATTATTTATAAATACATTTTTTTTCTGTTATCATCCCCAAGTTGAACTATTACAGTGTATCTAAGACTGAGAATTTAGTCTTCTCCTGTGTAGTCTAAGTTATTATTCATCGGGAATAAACCTCAGCCTCACCTAGACAACTTCACAGTATGCATTCTTTCTACCTCTTTGGAAAGTTTCATTCCCACATCATTGACATTAACTTCTTCCTATATTATGTGCTTTAGCTGATAGAAAACAGAGTGAAGTGTCCTGGTACCAGTTGCAAGTTTGTGTAATCAACAGCATCACTTGTTACCACTGGTCTCCCCCAGGTAAATCACTTATGACAGATAGCCACTGCCCTGTATAGTGGCCCACCAATATAAAATGTGGAGTAGATCAGACTTCAGTAGATAGGTAAACGTAGAGTCACCTCAGCAGATGTACACACACACACACACACACACACACACACACACACACACTTCTAGTTCTGAGTCATCTAGACTGTAGAGCTATAGTGTGTTTTATATAGTGTGTGTGTGTGTGTGTGTGTGTGTGTGTGTGTGTGTGTCTTAATAGCACTGGACAACACACCCTTCTAAACATAAATCCCTTTAATAGTCAAAGTGCTATAATATACAAAAATCCAATATTTTAATTCCCTATAATTAGCATCTTTTATTTTATTACTGTATTTTCCTTTGTAAGTATCTTTATGCGAATGCATGTGTGTAGGGAGAATAGGCATTCACAAGTATGTGAATATATGGGGAGACCAGAGACAGCCATAATTATCATTTTTCAGGCATCATCCACTTTATTATCAGTCAGAGTCTTTGCCTAGCCTGAAACCCACCAAGCTGGCAAGGCTAGGTGCCCAGTGAGTCCAAGGAATTCTCCAGTAGTTACAAGCAAAATCAGCTAGCTGGGAATCATTCCATATTTTAAAAAATATTTTGTTCATTTATTTTATGTAATGAGTGTATTGTCTAAATGTATGTAAGTGTACCTGTATCATGGAAATCCCACGGAGGTCAGAAGAGGGTGTTAGAGTCGTCTGAAGTTATAGATGGTTGTTAGCTACCATGTGGGTGCTGGGAATCAAACCTGAGTCCTCTGCAAGAGCAGCCAGTGCTCTTAACTGCTGAGCCATCTATCCAGCCCCCAGTACCAAGCATTTATATGGGAGTTAAAGGTATTGAAAAGAGATTATCATACTTGCAAGGTAAATACTGACAGAAATCTTGCCAAATCATTTTTATTTTCATTTTAATTGAATTTTGGAATTTCAAACAATATATTTTGATCATATTTGGACCCTATCCACTATCTGCACCCAACTTAACATCCCCCACCAGATGTCATCTACTCTTTTTATATATATTAAGGCCTTTTGAATAAAACTTGACTCTCCAAATGCCCTTCAGTGTGGGTCCATCCACTGGAGCCATATGAAACTGTATGTGGCCCATATTTCCTCAGCCAGAGCTGGGACTTGTTACTCCTTCATTTGAATTCTGGGATTTTGTCCGGCTTGAGCCTATGTGTGTCTTGTGCATGATGTCACCATTGTTGTGAGCTCATTTGATTAAGTCCAGCTGCCTGGAAATCTGTTTCCTTGAGGTCATCCACCTTGAGATCTTACAATCTGTCTGCCCTTTCTTCCTCAATGATCGCAGAGCCTCGAGTGGCAGAGGTTTGATACAGATGTCCTATTTAAGAGTCAGCACTTTACAGCCTCTTATTCTCTGCACTGGCCAGTTGTGGGTCTCTGTGGTAATTTCAATCTGGGATATGAGGAAACGTCTCTGGTGGGAGTTGAGAGATACAACCATACATCATTAGGAGTGACTTAATACTATGTCTACTCAAGGTAATAAAACTAGTAGGTTCTCCTCTGTGGTCTGTGCCTTCACAGCCACCAGTTCCTAGCCCTGATATCACGATCAGGTAGAAGATCTTAAATCCAAGCAGAAAGTGCTTGGTCTCATAACATGCATGCCACTCTTACACTAGTGGGCATATTGTGCCACAGCAGCTGTTGTTATAGCTCAGAGGATTCACTGCTGGAAAGGTTGAGGATTACTTTTCTCTCAAGTCAGCATGCATAGCACCTTCCAGCACTGTAAACCCTAGCTAGCACAGGTGAATCCTTCAAGTCATAGCAGCTTGATTTCTCCTTGCTTTGTCTCCCACCCATGTACGTTGTGTCTTCAGCAATAGGGTCTTCCTGTAACATTTGGGTGGGTAGCCAAAAACAGGATCAATGACAAATATTGTTTAAAGTTTTATGGTAAGCAACTTCAAAAGAGGGAGTCCACTCCTAGCAATAGGGTTTTCGATGCTAGCCTATAGTGTCTAGTAAGGGTGATGTCCCATTGCGTGGAAACTCCTTTTAGTTTCTTTTTATAATGTATATGAATATATTTTAAGAAGCTTCTGTAGTGGTAGGTTTCCATATTATTTTTTCTCACTGCCTTTAGTGCTGGTTATCTCTACACACATTCTCTCCTTTGCTCTTCCTTCCCATTTTCTACCTCCTTTAACCTTTGCAATTTAACTACTTCCCTTTTCTCTTTTTATCCAAATCATCACTTTTTAAAAAATTTTTTTAATTTGATACAGGCCACTCACTTCACTGTGTGTGTGTGCTCATATGTGTGCACATGTGTGCATGTACATGTGGAAGCCAGACGTTGAATGTCAGATATCCTCAATTGCACTCTACCTTATTATTTTTTAATATTTATTATTTTTATTTTATGTGAATGAGTATATTGCCTGCATGTATGTGAATGTGTTGCACAATGCTGCGGAGGTCAGAAGAGGGCTTTGTATTCCCCTGGAACTGGAGTTAAGGATGGTTCATAGCCACCATGTGGGTGATAGGAATCGAACCTGGGTCCTCTGCAAAAGCAGTCAGTGTTCTTAACCACTGAGCCATTTCTCCCACCCCCAAATCATCACTTTTTATCTATTTAGTTTCATTTTATTATTTATTGTCTTTATTTGTGTATTAGTCAGAGTTCTCTAAAGAAACAGAACCAGTAGAATTAATATATACATTCATATATATATGTGTATGGATTTATCAGATTAGCTCACAGGATAGAGTCTGAGTAGTGTCCAACAATGGCTGTACCACACTGGAGAGGCTGAGAATCCATAGTTGCTCAGTCCACGAGGCTGGATGTCTCAGTAGTCCCAATCTGGTGCAGAAGGTCTGATGAATTCCAAAAGATTGGCTAGTCTTCAGTCTACAGCAGCAAGATGAACTCACCAGCAAGAGGGAAGGCAAGTGGCACAAAGCAAGTTTTTCCTCTGCCATGGACTTTTATATGGGCTGTCATCAGAAGGTAACACCCACATTTAGGGTGTGTCTTCTAGCTTCAGATGATCCAATGAAGAAGATCTCTCTCATTTCAGTTAATCCCAAATCCAGTCAAGTTGACACCCAGGATTAGCCATCACAAGTCCACCCCTTGTCAAGTTGACACCCAATAGCATCTCTCTATGTCATGCTTAATTTTCAAATGAAAACAATGGTGAGGTCATAATTTCACCTAACACTTATCCTTTAGTGTCTCATAACCCAATATAATCATATAGGTTCACAACACTTAACCACTTAACACTTATCTCAATTACACATTCAAAAAAAGAATAACTCAAGTATCTGCTTAACATATGTATATACATGCACAAGCCTATTCTTAAACAAATAGGACAAAAATATTCATGTCATTTACATTCCACGTTTCTGCAACTGGTCATCTGGCCTAAATTTGTAATTGTAACTACCTTCCTCTACTACCCATTCTGTATTTCCTCCACCATCAGCAAGCACCTCTGAAGGTTTTGGCTTTTTCCCTGGAGGAGTGACCCATACTTTCATCCCTGAAAAGTCTGGGCTATTTGTTGTCCTATCTGGATTGGGTTGTTGCAATTTCCCATTTATCTTAATCATAGGACATGGAAACACCAAAAGTCACCCTAAGGAATCTCCTGCCTTCCAGATATAATCTTCATTATCTCCTTTGTGGAGAACCAGTCCAATTTCCCCCCTGGTAGTCTGGGTCAATCACCCCTCCTAATAATGTTATTCTTTTCATAGCCTGATGATTTAAGGGCATCATAAGCCCAAAGTGTCCAGGAGGAAGTCTTAGCTTCCAGTTCAACAAAATGTTCGTTATGTCTCCTGGCAGAAGCACTTCCTCCTCTGGAACCAAAACTTCTAAGCCAGCAGAGTGCAGAGTTATCCTACTTTGTTTCTTCATTGCTGTAACAAAACATTCTGACCACTATCAACTTGGGGAGGAAAGGGTTTTTTACGTTACATCTCCTGGGTCACAGTTCATCAGGGAGTCAAAGGTAGGAACTCAGTGCAATAACCTGGAGGCAGTAGCTGTAGCACAGGCCATGGAGGAACACTGCTTACTTGGCTTGCTCCCCTGGCCCCTGCTCAGCCTGGTTTCTTATGCAATGCAGGCCCACCTGCCCAGGGAGCTGGGCCATTGCACATCACTCAACAATCAAGAAGCTGCCCCACAGTCATGGCCACAGGCCAGTACAATGAGGGCAACTCCCCAATTGAGGCCCCTCAATGCTGGTGTGTCAAGTTGACACTAAAGCTATCCAGCACAATGTGTATGAGTGTTTTGCCTACATGTGTATGAGTGCACCACTGTCATGCAATGTTTTCAGAGGCCAAAAAACAGGCACTGAGATCCCTGAAAATGGAGTTATGGATCGTTCTTAGCCACCATGTGCATGATGGGACCTGAACTCAGGTCTACTGGAAGAGCAACCAGTACCATCTCTCTAGCCTTTAAATCATAACTTCATCCTTATAGTAGATCACATTATGTAATAGAGCAAAAGAAGACTGTAATTACCTCTTAGTATCATATCATCTCTGCAGAGGCCACATGAGTACGTCTTCCTCTTCTTGGAACATTCCAGATCCTTCCTGTCCTTAGGACCCTCTCAAATTTTAGTTGTTCTTTCTGAAAGAATATGTTCTACTTTTCTTTCCATATCTTTCACTATTCAGGTCTTGACTTAAAAGTCATCTCCTCAGAATGGCTTTATGACACTCAACATGAGTAAAATTTCTCTTTGAGTACATACCTTGACACTTAACACAGTTTTTACTTATTTTGTGGTGATGGGTCTAAACCTAGTGCTCTGTGCATGCTAGATGGTCACTTCACCATTATGATATACACCAAACTCTCACAATAATTTTTGCTTATATGTTTATTCGTTTACTTGAAAATTGTGTCTCTTGTCTAGTCAAGTCTAAACCCCGTGAAAGAAGACTAAGATTTAATGGATCTAGTCTTGTTTTACCAGAACATAGTGAAGAGGACCATGCTGCTACACATTACAAATTCTCCTAAACACATTCATTCATTCATATGAAGAAAATCAAGGAATACATAATTGAGACTTTTCAATGTTACAACAGTAATATCTAAGTAAAGAAGTCGGAGCCCTGTTCAAATAGGTCTGCTGTTTTTCAAGACCCAACATAAATGAAAAAAATTGGCAATTGCTTTTTCATCTGTACCATACCTACCCTTAGTTTATTTGTAATATTGTACTTAAAGTTTATGAACAAATTATCTATTGCTCAATATAAAATGTTTCACTGAAGAATATTATGTGATTGTGTTGCCTTTGTGTACTTGGATAACAGATTTCAGATAGACTTCAGAAATGTTGAGTAAACAGTTATGAACTTTTGAGAATCTTCAGTTGTACTGTTAAGTCTTCAGGGAGCAGGTTTCAGGCCAGTCCCAGCCCCATTGTTTCAACTCTTGTGTCCAAAGTGTATCCTGTCTTCAGGAATAATGTCTTACCTTCAAGTCCTAGGAGGTAAAAAAGACTGTGACAATAGCCGGTATCTGCCACCCCAGGGCTCAGGAACCACTGAGCAAGAGGAGGCAGAAAAACTGTAAGAGCCAGAGTGGTGGATGACCATGAAACAGAGTTTTCCAGCCATCTGGCAACTTGCTCATATGAACTTACAGTATTCACAAGAACCAGGTAAACTCAAACCAGACAAAAACCAAGCATAGGAGTTAGGGAAAGGGTAAGAAACCCCAACATTAGCTGAGGAACTACTGGTAACTATTAGCTGATCACTGCTAGGTGAAAGAGAGTTAATCTTCTTTAACAGAATGACTCTAGATAGCTTGAGCAAGCTCCAGTGGATGAATTCACACCGAAGGACATCTGGGGACAAAAACCTGACTCGATAGGCCTTAATTAATGACAGAATGCTTGGAATCTGGTGGGTGCTATGGGAGTTGAAGATAGGGTAGTGGTCTAAATATGATTAAGATGTATGTCATGAAATGCAAAAATTAAATAAAATATATATTGTATGGAAAAGAAAAAGAATTCTAACATACTGAACTGGCTGTGCCTTTCTGTGCTGCCATCTACTGGCTACAGGAGCACCTGGTCCCAGAGTTACTCATTCTCCCTGATAATTTTCTTTCGTAGCCGTAAAATGAAGATAATAGAACCACTCTCTTCCAATGCTGTTCATGGAATTAAATAAATTAGTAAATCAATCTATGTCTCAAATCATAAATGAAAGAATTCTGATCATTCTACACATTGTACATACACAAGGTCTTTGTTTTCTCAGAAAACTTTAAAAGGAGGAACATGAGACAAAGCCTGGTGGCACATGCCTTTAAACCCAGTACTTGGAGGCAGAGGCAGGTGGATCTCACTGAGCTCAAGGCCAGCCTGGTCTACATAACTAGTTCCAGTTCAGCTGAGGGCTACTGGGAGACCCCCGTCTAAAACAAACAAACAAATAAACAAACAAAAACAACAACAACAAAATAAACGGAGGAACATGGAACACTGTCAAGGCTGACTAGTCATTTTATCAGTAGACTATGGGGCATGATCACTGGATTACTCTCACAGCCACATTAAACATCCTATTATTCTGTATGCTAAAGTTATGAATGAATTAAAATCCTATTTCAAAAAGCATTGACATATATACATACAATATATGATTTAATAACATATCACATAATGCATGTATATGTATATGCAACATGCATTTAGCATATTATGTACTCTTATTATATGCATGTACATATTATATAACA
>NW_008349000.1:2652729-2678614 GCF_000622305.1 Nannospalax galili | reverse complement strand
CCCTTTAAAATTCCAATACAATTCTTCACTGAAATTGAAAAAAAATTCTAAGACTTCAAATGAAATAAGAAACCAAGGTTATCTAAAACAATCCTGAATAATAAAAGACATGCTGGAGGTCTCATTATCTATCCCCTGATTTCAAATTATAATAAAGAACTATAGTAATAAATCCAGCATGGTACTGGCATAAAAGCTCTTTTTTTCTTGAAATGAGTTCTCTCACTGGGTCATAGGCTCACCCTTTAGGGTGAACTGCCTGATTGCTGAGCCCCAGGAATCTACTTGCCTCCATCTCCTCAGCTTTGGGATTACAATTGCAAGCCGTGCCCAGCGCATGGGAGGCCCTTTACTGACTATTTCATTCACCAGCTCCCTACAGACAGGCCCATATTTATGTTTTTTAATGCTTTTATTGCATGAATCAGTGCTTCCTGATGTCACCCTTTCTTTCTGTAGTAATGTGCTGGCACTTGAAAACTTTGGACTTCGGAACATTTTGAAGTTGAAAATTTCAAATCAGGAATGCTGAACTCATACATGAAAATGTCAGGCTTTTCTCATTCTCTTGTGCTACCACGTTTTGTTTATAATGAAATTCATTGCAATTTCCCATGTCTAAGTGCAATGAATGATAATTCTTAAGATTTATTAATAACCACTGTCAAAAGTTAATTAATATCCCTCTAGCCTTTGTGTACATTTATATTTAAAGCAAATGAGTCATGATATTTACAATTCTATTCTGTTTTTCTGCTCTTTATATTAAACACTGCTGCCATTCACAATTCCACTGAAATTATTTCAAAAATTGTATAATATATCACTTCATGGATGATGATTTATTTTACCAAGTTTCTACTCTTGAACATATGATTAAAGCTTATGGGAGGGCAACCCACCCCTGGTATTGTAGATTTTCTTAAGAGTTGTATAGTTTGGGACTTCATCTTACCCAACCTACATAAAACTCCCAAGAATCTTACATCTATAACTGGCCTTTGTTTCTTCAGGTATCTTTCATATATTTCACATCTGTAAAATACTTGAAGGAAGGTTAACATTATATATTAAATCAATCATAGACAAGGTCTCACACAGCATGGAAAGGTTTTGTACATTAGCATTAACTATTTTCTCCACAGATCTTTGTTAGGTACCATAGCATGGGTACGAGACATTAATTTGGTTAGCTCTTTATCATTTTTAATTATTATTTGGTTATGATACACTTACAGGTGTTGGCTCCAGTTGTCTGACCCTGCACTGGGCTAAGGAGGCAGGAGTCTGTCTCCTGTCCCTGCTGCACTTGTTGGTTCCCTGAGCCAGGCAGGCCCTGGGTCTGCCTCCTGAATATAGCCGTATCTGTCATCTTTCATTGACCACACCAGGTTGCTGAGGGAGAATTTGGTGGAAAAACCGCTTCCACCCCTAGTATAGCCTTCATCAGAAGAGAAATGCATCTTATTTAATCCTTGGGGATTCTTAACTCCCCCTTGTACAGTTTTTATCCTTCAAATGTCTTTTGTAAACTGTTCTTCTGGTTTTAAAGCCTTCCAGAAATGCCTTGGTACTGAATTTGGTTTTCTATCAATTTTTTCTCTGGGAATTTGGGCTTGACATAAGTCTTGCCACATTTGTCTTCGAGCAACCCAAATGGACCATTTCTTCTGTCTGGTCTTTTTATACCTCTTATAGAGTGTTCTGTTATTTTACAGACATGTTTAATATGCTGGTCAAAATTATTTAGATTGGCCAAAGCCTCTCTCACTTTACAAAGATCCTGTCCCATCAAAGGGCTTAGTAAAACCATTAAAGCCCCATACCATTCTTAAGGTCCCAGTTGAATTAAGCTTTCCTTCACATCCCTGGTGAACACAGTCTTATCTGGCCCAATGAATTGGACATCATATATTGCTTTTCTCATGCCTAGTTCTCTCAGTAATGCCTGCCCCTCCTTTATAGTTCTCCAGCCCCTGCTAATCATGTTAGTCTCTGTGGTGACAACCATGTATCTTTAATGCCTTCAACAGCCATCCCATTAAGGACTGCTCCCCCTGGCATTGGCCTAGGTTGAACAGCCTATATAACAAGGACAGATGAGTTGTTATATAACTCAGCTGTGAAGTTTCTGAAGGACTTTGATGTCATTTGCTCCTATTTCCCATACTCTCACAAGCCACATGGCTAGGGGCTCTCTGCCTGCTTGCTTGTAAGTTTTTCCTAGTTTTAACAGTTCTAACAGGGAATATTTCCTAGCTACAGCACAGTTGCTTTTTTCCTTTTGTATCAACAGTTGGATCTGAGGGGCAGCTTTAGCTACTTTTATTTTTAGGTCATTTTCCTTTTTATTATTATCTGTCTCTTCCTCTGAGTCTTGGACTTACAGAAGTTAAAGTGTCAAGTTCTGCAACTGGATCTGCCAGGACCTCCCTAGCCTTTTCAGCTTCCCCTGCCTGGGGCACATCTTTTATTATGCAAAGTGGCCATGCTTCCTCTCTGGGTGTTCCATTTGGAGCACCTGAATAACTTTTAACAAATCTTCACATACCCACAACATACCCCCACATTTACAACATAGATGTGGCCCATGCCATGGCCAGCCTCTTTTTAGTAAAGCATTGTAAAAACCACATCAGTACTGCCATCAGCACTCTAGCTTTTTCCAAACTTCCGTGGTTTGTCATTAACACCATCCTGCAGGCTGTGCCAATTTTGTTGCCAGAGTTCTCTTGGGGTCTCTTGAGCAATCAGACAAACCATATAACATATTTTTATGTGAATTCATTGCAGTTTATGCCCTCAGATAGGGAGGGGGTAAATGGGGGAACTTACACAGAGACAAGCACTCTTGTGCTCCCACAGCCTGCCCATAGTCCCCATTAATTTTCACCCACACATCTTGGGCCTGTAGGCTCATCCCAGGTCAGTAAATGCCCCCTCTCACGTCCATGTGGGTGAGGCACCGGGGCCATCTCTCTCCACACGTGCCACTGCATGTGTTCCTCCTGGCTCTGGGCATGACATGGGTGCACTTACATACATGCAGACAGCATATTCACACATAAAATAAAATAATAAAAATATTTAAATACTCCCATGTTCACATGGTGATGGTCATCCTGCACAGCTACATGTAGAAGAATGAAACTAGATCCCTATTTCTCACCCTAAACAAGCAGCAATTCAAAATGGATCAAGAACCCAAACATCAGATCTGATGCTATGAATCTGATAGAGGAGAATAAAGGGAATACACTGGAACTTATAAGAAAAGGAAAAGATATTATGAATAGGACCCCTATAGTGCTGACATTAAAACTAAAACTTGACAAATACGACAACATGAAAATAGAAAGCTTCTGGACAGAAAAGAACACCATCATTTGAGTGAAGAGGTAACCTACAGGATGTGAAAAAAAAAGTCACCTGTACATCTGACATGGGTTTACTCTCTAGAATATACAAAGAACTAAAAAATGAAACCAAAACAAATACTTGGCATCGTAAGAAGACAACCCAACTTAAAATTGTTTCAAGGAACTAAATAGAATATTCCCAAATGGCGAAACACCACTGGCTGAAGAATATTTTTATAAATGTTCAACATCTTTAGCCATCAAGGAAATTGCAAATTAAAACTATGTTGAGATTTCAACTTACCCCGGTCAGCATGGCTAAGATACACAAATGATGACAGAAGGCCATGATGTGGAGAAAGGCGAACTTGTATTCACTGCTGGTGAATAAAAACTGGTTCAACCAGTGTTGAAATCAATGTGGAGGTCCTGAAAGAAGCTTAAATAGATCTCCCACATGATCCAGCAATGTATTCCCAAAGGACCCTATATCCTACTAAGAGATGCCTATTTATCTATTTTCATTGATGCTCTATTTACAATAGCTAGCAAATGGAAGCAACCTTGATGTCCATAAATTGATGAATGGATAATGAAAGTAGGCATATTTACACAATGGAATATTCAACTACTAAGAAAATAAAATTATGAAATTCACAGGTAAATGGTATAAATAGAAGCAATCATTCTGAATGAGGTAACCCATAACCAGAAAAAAAATTCATAATTTTTTTCTCATAAGTGTTGTTACTTTGAATAACAGGTACTTTGATACAGGTATCTTTCAGCTGGAAAATCCCCAGAAAAGCAAAACCAAAGAAGATTCCCTGGTGAGTGGTTCAAGTGAGTGGAGATAGAATGAGGCAATATTAAAGGAAAAGGTGAATAATAGACAGAACAGGTTCAATGGGTTGGTGGATGTGAGGGCAGCAGAAGAGGGAGTAAGAGGATAGATAACTACCATTAAAGGCCTTCTGAAAGAGTCATATGAAAATCCTACTCTAGAAGCTTTTAGTACATATACATATATAGTATAAAAAGTCTAACTGCAGTTACCCTATACCAGGGGTTCAGTGGCCCTAATAGAAACCACAGGTTAGCAAATAAAAAGTCCAATACCAGGAATGAACTCTATTTTGGAGTTGTTGACCAGAGTGGTACCATAGATCCTCAAACAATATTGGCTCTTACAGTTGCACTTGGTTACCCACCAGAATTTGATGGAAAGATCCTATTGCTGAAAACACTACAATCACAAAATGAAGGAGAAGTCAAATTAGTACTGATCACAAGGTTTCATCTCTGTTGACTATCTTTCATAGTACTAGAAGGTGTTATGCATGTTACTGACAGAGAAGGTTCTGCTTCCATACATTTTGGATAAAAATATTCAAAATTGTGCCTTAAATTCTAAAATATGATATCCCTGCATTGGAATTCCCTTTCACTGGCCTTTCATACCAATTTTACATGTGCTCATGTATTGAATATTAGGTGCTACTGCACATCCCTTGTAATGTATGTTGCTTTAATTCAATTTTTTTCTTGTTCAGAAATTGCATTGCTGGTGTTTTTTAATAAAGATATGCTAAATCTTTAAAGTTTGGATAAATTCTCATAACTGTATTTTCACTATCCCCTTTTCTAACTAAAATAGAGGTGGAGAAGTCTTTATAATTAAATATTATTTAATCATTAATTCCAACTGAGACTGCTCGTAATTATGTTCCAATATGATTTCCTTTAAGATATCTTTCAGGTCACTGATAAACAGAGAAGACAAAAAAAAAAAAAAAATCAGGGGATTAACAGTAATTATAGAAAATTGTTTCAATATTAAATTAATTGAATACAAAGTAATTGGGTTATATATGATCTTCAATAGCGCCTAGAGTCTAAACTTTAATTAAATCGTCATAGTGCTCATTCAAAACTGAATCCTTGAGCATAAACTGTTTTTAAATAACAAAAATAGCAAAATCCTAATCAGGGCAGCTAGCATCAACAACTCCAAGTTGAAAGCTCTGTCAGACTGATTACCAACCAATTTCCCCCACACTGAAATCATTGGGAAAAATGGTAAGCTCCCTAATCACTTGCAGACTTTTCAAATATTATTACCTGATAGAAAGTCAATTATCATCGATTAAGAAAACTCATTGTTAAACAATTAGGCAGAGTGGACAGTAAAGGAAACCTGTGCTTTTAATTTTGTTGAGAAATTTCAGAGCAAGGATTCTCCATTCAAGTAGTAAGTGAAATTTTATCAAATATTTCTATATCTACTGTAAAATATATTAAGCATAAAATTTTTATGTTTATCTCTAATAGTGTTCTGAAGTCAGATAAATAAATAACAGCAAATTAAAAATTTGACATAGATTATATGCATATATTTTATACAATTATGTTCATATGTATCTGTATTCATGTATTCAGACACACACACACACACACACACACACACACACACACACCAATAATACGAAATGTCCGCTAAGCAGCTCAGGTAGCTATTTGGAAGCTATACAGTAGATTGCTAAATATTTCTTGATGGATAAGCAGTTATTTTTGCTTTGTACTTTGTTTTTATCTGAATAAAAATGTGCAATTATCTCATTATATCTATCTATATAATTTAATGATAGAAATGTGAGAAGTTGACTTTAATATTTGCTTACATTTAAGTGTATAAACGATCCCAAAGAAAATTCAATAATAATTATTTTCATTTTGAGAAATGCTTACTCAAACAATCCTCACTGTGCACTACTTTACATTTTTAAATCTATTTTGAATTTGTTTTTTTCTTTTCAGACAGGTCTCCCTGTAGCCCCAGCTGGTCTGAAACTAGCTATATAGATCAGGTTGCCCTGCATCTCACAGATACCTGCTTCTACCTCCCAAGTGCTTAGATTAAAGGCATCCACCACGTCTGGCTCTTTGAATTACTTTTTTTATTGTTTGAGAATTTATTATGTTAACATAATGTTTTAATCAAGTCTACTCCCATTCCTTCCCCTTAAATTTTTTCCTCCATGTCCCCACCATTATTCCCTCTCAACTTCACGTGCTCTTAAAGCTTTTGAGTCCACTTAGTGCAGCCTGTATGTGTATTGGTGTCGGAGCATCTACCACAGCAAGGCAGCCTCTCAGGAGTCTCCTCCCTGAAGACAACTGACTCTCCCTCTCCCAGCAGTTATCCATTGATAATAACTCCTCAACTAGGGGTAGGACTAGTGGTAGAACCACTTCCCCGCTCCATGTTGGGATATTTTTCTGACTTGATCTTGTACAGGTTTTGTGCATGCAGTCACTATTCACGTGTGCAACTGAAATATAGTGTCTGGGAACCAAGGTTTCAAAGTAGACATCCACCACCTCTGGCTCTGACAATCGTTCATCTCTTCCATGATGATCCCTGAGCCTTGGATTGAGGGGATGTGATGTAGCTCTCCCACACAGGACTGAATACTCCACTGTATCTTATTCTCTGCATGTTGACCAGTTGTGGGTCTCTACGTTAATCTCCATCTACTGCATAAAGAAGCTTCTCTGATGAATATTTAACTAATTAAATTTTGGCCTAAACAATATGAATACTTATTATATAAAAGGAAATTTAAACTAAAACTACTTCAAAATCGATTGATTCAGCCCTCACCTGATACTGTCAAAATCTAGCATTTTTACAGTCTCTATTTGATTGTCTTTTACTACTGGTTTTGATGTTATTTGTTCATCCATTTAGACACCTGTATTAGTTTTATTGTACTTGTTCAAATACCTATCAAAATATATTGTGCTGGTTGAATGAGAATGCCCCCCCATAGGCTGCAAATATTCGGGACATTTTGTCCCCAGTTGGTGGCACTGTTTCAGGAGGCTTTAGGAGGTGTGGCCACATGGGAAGAACATGTCACTGGGGGTGGATGTTGAGAGTTCTTAAGTTTTGTGGGATTTCTAATCTCTCTCTGTTTCTGCTCTGGCCACTTACTGTTACCATGCCTCTGGCCATGATGGACTCTGATCCCCCTGGAACTATAAACTGAAGAAAGCTCTTCCTTCTTTAAGTTCACATGGTCATGGTGCTTTATCACAGCAACAGAAAAGTTACTAATACCCTTATCTTTAGTATTAGTCTTTAAACATCATATAGAATGAGGTAGATTATAAATAATTACTGAATTGGGCCAGTGAGATTACTCACCAGGTAAAGGTGCTGAAGCCATAAATGAAAGTATCTTCCTTTAGTCTTCACAATGAATTGTGTGCATTTACTCACACATGTAATTAATTATAATTTTTAATATATTTATTAGTAAATTATTATTTATTTATATTTTTAGCATATGAGTGTATTAACAGCCTGTGTATAAGTGTTCCCTTGTCATACAATGCCTATGGTGGACAGAAGAAGGTGTTGGATTCCTCTGGAACTGTAGCTACAGATGGTTGTTAGCTGACATGTGGGTATTGGGAATTGAACCAGGGTCCTCTGCAAGAGCAGGCAGTGCTCTTAACCACTGAGCCCTCACACCAGCCCCTAATTAAAATTTCCAAATACATGCTTGAAAACTAGTAACAAGATACTTACTGACGCTGAAGAAATCTTGGATTGGATTACTAACCCGGTGGCTCATTCTGAAGAAAACGGAATCTCTCTCCCTCAGGCCTCAATTGCTTGTAGCTCTTTATCTAGTGGTGGGATGTTTTGAAATTTTCTTATCCAAATTGTGATGTCAGCTGGTGGCTTTATTATATAGGTTTTGTTTGGATAGCTTTAGTGTCAACTTGACACACCTGGGTTGAGGGAGCCTCAGTTGGGGAATTGTCTCCATTGGACTGGCCTGTGGCCATGTCTGTGGGGCATTTTCTTGATTGTTGAGTGATGTGGGAGGTGGGAGGGCCCAGCCCACCATGGGTGGTGCCACCCCTGGGCATTTGGGCCTGTGTTGGATAAGAGAGCAAACTGAGCAGGAGCCAGAAGAGCAAGCCAGCAAGCAGTGATCCTCCATGGCCTGTGCTCCAGTTCTTGCCTCCAGGTTCCTGCCCTGAGTTCCTACCTTGGGCTCCCTGATGAGCTGTGACCCGGGAGATGTAAAATAAATAAACCCTTTCCTCCCCAAGTTGGTAATGGTCAGAGTGTTTTGTCACAGCAATGCAGAAACAAACTAGGACATTTAGGTAACAATATTGTTTAGGTTTCACGGGTGTATTATCTCTGTCACATCTAAAAGTCAATTCTCACAGCTGACATCCTGGTCATCTGGCTCTATCTTTCTGCTCCCCTCTTCAATGCTATTCCCTGAGCCTTAGACATGGAAGTTGCATTGTAGATTTATCAGTTGGTACTGGGCACACCACAGCAACTGATTGTGTTTTGTCAAGTTATGGATTTCTGTAGTACATCTGCTACAAAAATTAGTTTTTGATGAGGGATGAGAGCTACACTTGTCTGTGGGTACAGGGATAAATATCTAGAATACAGCTGGAAACTGTATTGCTTTAGAAAATAACAGTAGTATGTTCTCTACTTTAGAAAATAGCAGTAGTATGTCCCCATAAATATTTCTAGCCATGTGTACTTGGCTAGGCACTAGGCATGAATTGCCACCTATTGAGTGGGTCTGAAGTCCAATTAGGTAGCTGTTAGTAACCCCCAAGGTAAAAGTGCCTCTATCATACCTAAAAGTATAAAGTATAAGATATCTTATTAGTTTAGTCATTGTTGCGGTTCATAGGCTTTTGAGATGGGTAGGACCACTGATTGTTTGTCTCTCTTGGCAGCTTGACTTAGACATAGATCTTCCAATACTATGAGAACTTGTCTTCAGGGAGGAGGCTTGAAGGACAGTTCAATTGCTCCAAGTCCTGTGTCTGGAGTATGTGGCATCTTTGGTAATAGAACCTTCAAGTTCTTGGGGGTAACCAAGGGCTATGGTAACAGTCTATATGAATATATATATATATATATAGTCTCTTGGACCACTCTCACCAACAATTGGAAGAGAGATTTAACTTAAACTAAAGCCTTTTTCTATTTTCTAAAAACACAGTGGGATTATCTACATTTTCTGTAAAGAAATTCAATTCAGATATTGAGAATTTTAGTAACTTGGCAGTAATTTTTCTTTCTTATTTTAGAAATGTTTAATTTTTATTATTAATATGTGTTTATTTTATCCTTTATTATGTGTGTGTCCATGTATGGGTTTGTGTATGTGTATGCAGTGCCTCTTGAAGACAGAGGAGGGTGTCAGGTTGCCTGGAGCTGGAGTTACAGGAAGTTGTGAGCTGCCTGACATGGGTACTGACAACACTCCTCTGCAAGAGCAGTATGCTCTCTTAAGTGTGGCGCCATTTCTCCAACCCCTTAACTTCTATTTTAAATGAGGAAAACAAATTATGGAATTGCATTTCTTTTTGAGTTCTCATTTTATGCTATATACAAAACCCTAGTCATTAGTTCATACATTCTATTTTTTATAATATGAGAAAGTAGTTTCCTTTTAAAAGGAAGTTAAGTACTGCTCAGGAATACTCAGCATTTTGCTTACAGTTGCAGTTGGAAGCTTCTAGAACAGGAGGTGCATCTAAAAGTCATGCTCAATGAACTTTCAATGAAGGACCTTAGGATGCCCCAAGCCTAACATGGGCTGGGAAAAGGGTGAAGGCAAGAGGTTGGAGAATTTCCTTCTTTTCTTTAATTAGTTACCCACAGGCAGTTCCTCTTCCTCAAAGCAAATCCCCTAGATTGACCCTTACTGCTATCTTTGATTCTTAATAAGATTAACCATTCTTGATTTAAAATTAGTTTGTCACACATCTTAGGATATTTGGCAATGAAATTAATGCCACTAATTAATGATAAAACTAGCCCAAGAGAGTTCATGTACAATTTTAAAAATAATGCTCCAAAATATGAAAATATGTTTAAGCACAATAACAAATAATATCAAATGGCTTATAATAACTTTCCATGATTTCTTAACAAAGCATGGTGTTGATAATAATTATTTAAAAATATTAATGAAATGATATTTAGAAAGACTAATGAATATTTTCATTATCTGTAGATAAATATAAATGCCACCATAGGCAATTCATTCATTCATTCATTCATTCATTCGTATTTTATTAAAGGATTGGTTTGGGCCAGAAACTAAACAAGGCACTTGAAACTTAAAGGTGCCTATGCTGGACAGCTTCAGTTGCCAACTTGACACACCTGGGTAGAGGTAGCATCAGTTGGGGAATTGTCTACATTGGACAGGCCTGTGACCATGTCTATGGGGAATTTTCTTAATTGTTGAGTAATATGGGAGGGCCCAACTCACTGTGGGTGGTGCTACCCCTAGGCAGGTTGTCCTGTATTTTATAAGAAAGCAGGTTGAACATAGATCAGGGAAGTAATTTGGTAAGCAGTGTTCCTCCATGGCCTAGGCTTCAGCTCCTGCTTCCAGGTTCCTGCCCTGAGTTCCAACCTTGGGCTCCCTCAGTGATGAATTTTCACCCAGGAGATGTAATCCAAATAAATCCTTTCCTCCTCAAGTTGGTACTGGTCAGATTGTTTTGTCACAGCAATTGCTGCAACAGTGCCCATTTGATATGGATTTTAACATAGAGATGCTTATAAAAGAGATGGAGAAAACATATCATCCAATCCTAGTGGTGCAGTATGATAAAAATTCCAAAAACAGAGGAAACAGCCATTTGGGACTGTGAAATAGACTTTACATGAAGAGACTAGAAAACTTGCACCTGCAATGGTTCTGGAAACCTAAGGTGAAGTTTGCAAAACAGGTAATGATTTGAATTCATCATTGCATTTATTTGCTAAGGAATATGTGTCTAGTGATATCATTATTGCTTTTAAGAGTTTCTTCTTTCCTGTGATTACTAATAGTTGACCATGATGATGATGATGACAGTGAAGGTGGTAATGGTAATGTATGTGATTATGTGCTGCTATCAAATTATGGACCAATCAAGTTATGTATCCTTAGGCATAATTCACAAGTCAGGCAGGAGCATTCATTTATAATCAGTAGGGAGGAAATTAACTAGTTTGATATGTGTGTACTTTAACATCTCTCTCAAACAAATAGCCCTTCCAAATAAAAAGTGTTATTATTTGTTAAACATCAAACTTAATGTGATATACAAAAGAAGTAAATTCGTGTTAATAAAAAATTAAACTTTCAAACATGGAAAAATCACGTTATGGATTTTATAGCTACTCTACACTGATGTCAAACTACATTCCTGGCTTAAGCTCTTGCTATGAGAAAAGTTCAAAATGATGAACATGCCAACTAGGATTTGCTAAGCACATTAGAATCATGAAATAGGAGCATCTAGAAGGAGGCTCTAATTCCCTGATTATTGCTTAGAGAGTGAGGCAAGTTCAAATATGGAGTGTTGATGTGTTTTTAAGAAGATGACACGAGATACAAAAGACACATTGCTGAATGTAGATGCAGCAGGATACATACTTTTAAAAAATAATTATTGAGAATTTCATACATGCGTATAAGCCTGTGTTTTGATCAAATCCATGCCCACTCCCTCCCCTCCAACTCCTCCCATATCTCTCCATCAATTTTTTTCTGATAACTTCATGTACTCTTTATTCTTTGATTTATTTATTATTTTATGGGACTTCTGGCTACTCTAACATTCCCCCCACTAAAGACGTAACCCTAAAATCTTTTAAGGATCAGATAAAAGCTCCCAAATACTTTTGACATTATTAGCCTTTGAAACAGACTATATTGCTAAGAGGCCCAAGGACGTTTTGACTTTTAGCCAAAAAACTAGATACTTTTCTTTGGGGTCTTTTTACCCTAACTGCCTAGCCAATTCCTACCTCCTATACTTATCACACCATCCTCTGAAGCAGTTACCCAGCTTGAAGTTAGGGAATCAGGACGCAGACCACTCTGGCTTCTTCCATGCTGAACAGGGGGACATAGGGTGAGGCAATTGGGGTACCCCTTCAGTGGTCTATTTAAAGACTCCCAAATTCCATAACTCTTATCTGCAGGGGGAAAAGAAAGTCCTTGACTGATGAATAGGAGATGTGAAGGAGAAGTAAAGGCAAAAATAATTAGTATTACAAGTTCTAGACAGGGAACTAGAAAAAAGTCAGAACAGGGCAAATTTCAAATGTTCATATGAGAGTCCACTGGAATTTCTTGACAGTAGCTTCCAAAAGCATCCCTCTACTGTGTTTCTCTTCATTTTTCTTTTGTCTGTCAAAGCTGGACTTGATAGTGGTGGATTGAGTATTTGCTTTCAGGCACTTTGATAGCTGTTGGAGTGGTTAGAATCAATGTCAGTTCCCCCTCAGAGGCTTCTAGATAGAGGAAGAAACAAATTTAGCCATCATTTTAGAACAATACCAGATTATCTCCCTTAGCTACAGTATTGCAGACCAAGATTTGAAGTCTTACATCTGAGCAGTGCTTTCTGATTCAGAACAAAATCATCAATGAGAAATAATTGTCTAAATAACTTTGTATGTGCACTTAAGCCTAATGTATGAGAAGTTTAGGCCCTTGAACTCTTAAAGAAATATACTGATCACTTTACTCTTTGGTTATACTTTTCTTTTGGGTTTTTAAGACCATACAGTTGGCCCAAATAAATCAATTTATATTTAGACTTAAGGTCATTTGAGGATCTGTTCCTCAGGGGTCACATGGGCCTGGGAGGAGCCCCTGGCTCCTTTCTTTTACCAGGTTCTTGCTGGACTGTGGATGGATTCACTTGAAAGCATGGAAGAAATGTTTCCTCTCTGTTGTTCCCCCCTCTTTGTAGACTGGACACTGGTTCAAGTCCATCTGGTGGGGTCTTCATGGCCTCCTTGATCAAGAGGACATGTGACTCACCATACTTACAGGACATTTTGAGAGATGCTCATAGTCCCCTGAAATTTATTTGACCTTGGAGGGCAAGAAGTAAAAACTGTCCTTTATTATGGTTTCAATGAGTTTATCTTGTGAATAGATTAATTAGATGAATAATTACATCCAATCTTTAACTGCCACATGACAGCAAAAATGAAAGGTGTTAGCTTGAAATGTTTGATTATTATATTTGCAGTATGGAAAGTAAAATTTCATTTTGACCCTTATCGATTATATATATAATAATTAATATATATTAAGATGTATATAATAGCTCTATGAATCATTTGTCATCTAATGTATCACATTTCTCTTTAATAAATCAGTTTAAATATAGTCAAATAAATTGTAACATTTCATCATAATGGTGATAGTCTACTTTTAATGAAGAATATCTAGTGTTATACTAAATGTCACATGATTTTTCTGTCTTCCTTTATTTTCAATTATTGTTCCTAAGTTTTCTTTGCTTTTCTGTAATTTTTCATAGTTCTTCTGTTCAGTAAATCCTTAATTTTAACTAATCATTATACCATATTGTAATGATTTATAATTGAAATGAATATTGGAAAATATTAAAATAATGGTTCAGATTTTTCCAGCTCCAAACTGAGATTAGAGCATTATATATGTTGCAGAAAATTCAAATAACATGAGCCAGCAAGCTAGGCAGGGCTACCTGGAAAATTGTCCCAGTGGTAAAGTGACATACTTGTTTAAAACCTGATTTGTAAGTTTAAAGTTATATTCATCTTGTTACCACGAGTGCTTTCAACAATAATCTAGTATATTTGCAATAATCTGTAATGCAGCTGCATAACAAAAAACAAAATTTGTTTTCATTGGAGCTGGAGGCATAGGTCAGTGGTTAAGAGCTCTTGCCTCTTGCAGAGGACCCAGAGTAGTTTCTCAGGACCCACATCAAGTGTATCCCAAGGGGCAGGGCCTGCTGTGGAGAATTGACTGAGGAGAGTTAGCCACGGAGGGAGGGGCTTCTGGGTGCCATCTTGGACAGGAGCTGTGACCAAAGCATGATGGCTGAGTGTAAGAATGCAATGGCCCAGCATTTACCTACCAAGAATGAGACTGCAGGCCCACAAGGCATGGGCCAAAGCTAGTGGTGACTATAGGTGGGCCGCAGGAGCGATCTGGAGTCGCGGGCTTGTGATCTGGAATGGCAGGCTCTGAGCCGTTGTGCAGAGCTGGGCACGTGTTTGTTTCTTTGTGAGTCACTCCCTCTCCCACTGTATAAACTATAATAAATTCACATAAAATATGTTATATGGTTTGTCTGATAGCACAAGAGACCCCAAGAGAACTCTGGCGATGTCAAGTCATTCACAGGCACCTTTAATTCCAATTCCAAGGTTTCTCTTGTCCTTCTTTAGCCTCTGTGGATACTATGTGCACGTACGCACACATAAAAAAGTAGGCACATACACAATCATACAATTTTTTAAAAATTACAGCTTTCAAAGGTAGAGTTCTTAAAAGACTTGGCTAGGCCGTTTCAAAATTAAAAATATTCTTCTGAACTTTCGTGGTTCTAAAATGCTGAGACTGTTATGAGTTTTCATGAAGGTTTTTTGCATTGTATGTCTTTTGCCTCATGTTCTCAGACTGTGACAAGCGTCATAGCATGTATGTTAAGGTGAAAAATGGCATAATTCATAATTATTAGGAAATTAAAATAGGTGATGTTAATCTATATTTAACATATCTTACATTTATATTTTTATTATAAATTTATGAAATGTCTAGGAAAAGTTTTAAGGATGATTAGGAGAAAAATATTAACTCCATGCTACATTGTATGATTAAATGCCAGTAGAGCAGGATTTCTTTGAAAAAAAATCAAAGTCATATAGAGTGACCATATTTCTTTCTGCTGGAAATCAGTCAAAACTAGAGACAAGATATGAAATTTGTTTTTGATTGAGAACTGAAAATTCAAATGGCAAGACAGGACTGTTGGCTTTTGCAGATCTTGAAAACAGGGATTAAACTTAAAGCACAGAGATAACATTTTCTCGACAACTGTTTCCTTAAGCAAATGTACAGGGTCTGCTAAAATTCTATCATGTCTCAGTCTAAACTGATCTCCTCTTACTCTTAGGATTTAAATGGCTCAGAAGCAGAGGCTGACAGCATTTAAATTACAGTGTTGCATTTAGTTGTCAAAACATTTCAAAACAAAACTTAGGAGAAATTTTTGTGGTATGTATATTTTCAGGTACAGTGCTTTAAAGTTTTTTTTTTACTATATTTTAACTGAAAAGTACTGTAAGATATTTATAGAGTGTGAAACCTTGCCTTTAGATGTAGATATATTGCAGACAGACAAGAAAGCCAACCCTCCAACACTAGATTATATGTCACTTACTTTTTTATAATTCTGCCAAAATAAATATTATATTTTGATTGACTAATGTTGTCATCTGCAAGGTGTTACAAAGTAAATCTTATTAATTCTTGTTTGGGGAAGTTGGTCATTTCAGCTATGTACTCTTTCATTTAATTATTCTTTTCTACAGAGAGCATCTCTTTGCAGTGGGCTGAGAGGAAAGGGCATCAGGCTATCTAAGTGCACATACTCAATGAGCATCCATCATTGAAAATTCTACAGAATTTAAACTTGTGGGAAATAATTCTAAAAATTAATTATATATTTTGAAATATTGTGCTGTTTGATATCTTAAACAATGAATTTGCATTTCTGATATATTTTAATGACTAATAAAACTGTTCTGTGGTTATTGCTCACTATAAATTCATTGTATACATTTTATGAAATGTCCCTATTTTCTAATACGAACTCAAATTCAACTCATAGAATTTGAATTAGTCTGTTGTTACTTAGCTAATCGTATAATTACCTATCCACTTTAAAAGTCAAAATCTATATTCAAATCTATTTCTACACATTAAAGATAATATAAGTTAATCATAGTATTAGTTGCAAAAGGCTCGATGCCAGATAATTTGGTTAAGCCATTTGAAAATTAGAATTAGTCTTCTGGACTTTTATGATTCAAATAAATTAAAGCATGCTGCTTTTGGCAGTGTAAGATCTAATCAATTAATTTGAGGCAAATCTTCAAGGAAGAAAAGGAAGGCGGTGTGTTTTAATGTGAAACTGAATGATTAAGACTTTCTATATACTCCATGTTTTAATGAACTTGGACATCAGTTATGTTCTATAATTTAGGTTTTCAAAGTGAAGATGTGAATGCCCACTTCCTTTGTTATGAGACTTTAAACAATTATTGAATCAAAAGACCTGTGTAATAGGAAAATCCATGTCCAAATATTATTTCACTTTTCATATAACAAAACAAATATCTAAGTTGAAAGCCCACTTAATATTTGTTGTTTATTTCAAATAGGTAGACTACAGTATGCCATGGTTATATTTAGTGAATCACTTATTCATTTCAGACAGTATTTGCTATAATTTTATCAACCTTAAACCACATGTATTTGACACTACTAAATAACAGGCTTTTCCTTAATTTTAAAAGCAATATGTGCTCTGAGTCTTTGTTGTAAACAAAGTATACTGATTTTTAAAATAGAATTAGTCCTGAATTCTACATGAGAAGGCATGATAGTATAAATAAAGGGCATAATGATAGAATTGTAAATTGAAGTGTGATTTGAATTTCATACAAGCAAGACTTGAATATTATTCAAATGTTTGCTTTTATCTCTATCCAATCTCCCCTCTCTCTCTTGCTCTCTCTCTCTCTCTCTCTCTCTCTCTCGCTCTCTCTCTCTCTCTCTCTCTCTCTCTCTCTCTCGTTTTCTCTCTGTTTGTGTGTGTGTGTGTGTGTGTGTGTTGAAATTGCCCTTCAGCTCAATGCACTGAGTCATTCTACATAGCATAAAGACTTCATTGTAATTACTAACATTTATTAAAAGGTCAAACTCGTTACTTTTGCATTTTTGAAATTTGCTAACTTTTTATCAATATTATGCCACCTTTAGAATTTGATATTCTTGAATCTATGATAGTTGGCAATGCACACTGATATTTTGTAGCTTTAATATGAAAAAGTTTTAATAGGATAAATGCACACCATAATGTACACATTGTATTAAGATAATTTATAACATGTATCTGCATGCATATATTTCTCTGCCTATAATATAAGGGACCTTTCACACATGTAACATGCTCCAGGTATAATGCATCCGTGGCCAGGCAGCATGAAGATTTGACCACTTAGGGATCTTCCTCTACATGAAGAATGCCCAGTGATGGAGGAAAGTCTAGCCCCAGATAGCTCTCAGAGTTAAGTTTAACAATGAATTCATGTTTCATTTATACCAGTGTACTTCTACATATGACTAGTGATGAAAAATAATATTAATCTCTGTATAGTGTGTATTTTCTCCATGCTCACGTTATACTTTCTGATTTAACATATAAGTTCAGTACTTCATTTAAAAGTAGAAGACAGGTGTTACCAAGAGGAAATGGGCAAAATGGTGGCATTTAAATGGGAGGAGGAGAAAAAAGCTTATACAGGAGCTATTGAGGTAAAAGGGAAAAAGGAACTCAAGAGGGGGGTGTTAGATTTAGGAGAGCAGAAAGAAACAGTTTAAAGTTTAGAAATAAGAGTCAGAGCCAGACCGTCCACAGTAAGGAGTGTATCCTTTTATTTAGAGACCACAGCAAAGCACAGAAACAGTAGTGGAAAACAGGCATGATTCCCAAAGGGAGGGGAAGTTTCCACTTGTGTGGGAACTCAGCTGCAAGAGTTAACTCTTGCCAGGATCTAATGTCCTTAAGGATCTCACCCAAGATTATTTTCTCAGGCAGGTGAGCTGTCTTAAGCTACTAAAGGAGACATGTTGGCTGTGTAAAGGATCTCTCTCAGTCTAGGGAACAACTGGTTGATAAGGCCTGATTGAGTAATGCCAGTCTGCCAATTTAGGGCTAGTTAGCCACTTTAAGGGATTTATGATTATATTTCTTTCTTAATTAGGCTCGTGTCTCTTTACACATTCTATCCGGGGAGCAGGGATAAGGACCATAGGAGACAGGGATTATCAAGGGTGAAATGGGGAAAATGGGGATATTTTAACTAGGGAGGGAGGAGGGAGAGGATGCTAGGTGGTTATTACAGAGAGGGGAGAGAGAGAGAGAGAGAGAGAGAGAGAGAGAGAGGAGAGAAGAGAGGAGATGAGAGAAGATTCCTAGCTGGGGAAAAAAAAACAGAAAAGAGTGAATAGTTCAAAAACCTACTGAAAAATTACACATATTATAATCTCTGTAAGAGTCCATGAGTATATCTGAAAGCTATATAATAAGAAACAATGTCAAACAGGAGAAACCTCCGCTTGAGTTGTTGGCCAGGGTTCCAAGAGACTCCCAAAATTGCACAGGCTATTGCCACAGCCCTTGAATTGCCTCCTAAAACTTGAATATAAGGCCCTATTGCTGAACACAGGACATACTTTGGCACACAGAACTTGGAGCAATGGAGCTGGAACTGACCTGGAAGCTTCCTTCTTGAAGGCTAGTTCTCATATTTTTAGAGAGCATTATGCAAGCATTTAAGGGAGAACATCATTCGATGGTTCAACTCCAGCTTTAAGGCCTAATAACCACAGCAATAAGAAGTTCAGAAAATGAAACTGAGGCAGTAGTGGCACTTTTATCTTGGGGGTAATCGAAAGTGGGGGAGTGGGAACTCGTGTGGTATTGTAAACATAGCCAACTGAACATGGCTGGAGAGGTCTTATATCTTAAAGAAAACCCCAGGCTGTCACATTGCTACACAGATGTAACTTCTTCCTATTTGCAAATATGGACTCATATTTACAGACAAGTGTGCCAGGCACTACTCATCAAAGAAGGCTTTTTTTTTTTTTGCAAAAGAGACTATTACAGAGTTACACATCTTGTAACATACAGAGATTAAGTGTCTGTGAAATACCCAAACCCAAATGGCAGATCTACAATAGAACATGTATACCTAAGGCTCAGGGAACATAATGGAACAAGGGTTAGAGGGAGTACTAATGCATCTTTCTACTACCATCAACAAAGCTTCCTCATGCAACAGAGAGCAATGAACACAAAAGGCCACAAGTGATCAAAGCATAGAGAATAAGAGTTGGCAGAGTGTGAGTCCTTGGACAGGACTATATTAAATTTCACCCACCCTGATTTTAGGAACCATTGCAGAAGAGGGGGGTGAAAAGATTCTAAGAGCCATGGGAGGAGGTGCATGACCATATGGAAACAGAGTCCTACAGGCTACTGGGACCTTGATCATAGGCATTTAACAACAATGGTGACAGCATGCACAAGCCCATACAAACTCAAGGAGACAAAACCGCAGCATAGAACTGTGGAAATGGGCAGAAGGCCCCTATCTTAGCCATACTATTGGGTAAGATTAGCAGCTGATTACTACTGGATAAACAAGAACTGATTTTCTGTATGGGAGTGACTCTAGATAGGCTGTCTAGAATCCAGTGGATTCTTGCAACAGAGATGCTTTGGAACACTAACTTGTCTCGATAGGATTTAACATAAATGACAGTGCATGAAGTCCAGTGGGGTCCTATGGGAGGTGCTGATGGGGAAGGTGGTATGAAGGTAATTAAGATGTTGTGCATAAAATACACAAAAATTCAATAAAAACTATATAAAAAAGATATTTCAAATGTAAAAAAACAGAGATAATTTCACTGTAATATTTTAGAAAATTGTCATATTTTAATATGTTTGGCAGATGAATAAAATATAATTTTCAAATCATTCATATATAATAAATATATTTGGCAGTCAAAAAGCATAATGAGAGTATTATAAAAGGACTTACCACTCACTGCTATCTGCAAATTAAGGAAAGGAATGAAGGGAATTAGGTGTTCACTCAGCTTCACAAATATGTCTTCACCATATGTATTAAAATGTTAACATTTAGTAATTACAGATAAAATTTAACTTTTCACAGGTATTTAGAAATATTTTTAAAGTTAAATTTTTTATTATTTCAAAAATAACATTCATTTTTGAGTTCCTACTGTACAGATGACAACGCATTAACTATTTTTCATGTATTATTTATTTCATATCTAGATTTACCATTATCTGCCCATTTTTTAAGGCTTCCAGCTTATTTTACATTAAGCCACTGTTAAGTGACAAGGCATAAGGGAGAATGAATGTTCTCCTGATCTCTCTTCCACTTCCAACAAGATTGCTAGGGTGAAGGAAGTGAACACAGGGAAGCAGTAGCTGACAGAAATAAAGGAGCGGAGTGACATCATAAACACTCCAAATGACTACAGCAACACTGAGCAAAAGGATCAACGTTGAAGTATCACAATGCGGGGTTTCAAAATATACTAGATACTCATAGGAACACAAGCAGTCACATAGAGCCATGGAGTAGATTAAAAAGCACAGATAAATCAGTACATCGGCAACTATTCGACTCTTAACCAAGGGTTAAAGAAAAGCATACAAGCGTCTATCTGCATGAGTTTGCAGGTCTTATGCATGCTGCCACCACTGCTGTTGAGTTCATATGAGCAACGTCCTAGGAGCCTGAAAGACTCTATTTCCATATGGTCATGCACCTCCTCCCCTAGTTCTTACAATCTTTCTGTCCCCTCTTCCACCATGGTTCCTGAGCCCTAGGTGGGTGACTCAAGCAGACTAAAACCCAGGATAGAAGTGGGAAAATGGGCAACAGTTTTAAATTTTAGCTAAAAATAAAAACAAAACAAAACAAAATACCTTTGGGCAGCTAATTACTGCTGGGGGAGAAAAAGCTGGCCTTCTTTAAGGGTGTGACTTTGGATAGGATGACTAGACCCCAATGGATAAACTTGTGTCTGTGGACAATGACTTTATTCCAACCTTAACATAAATGACAAAATACACGAAGTCCAGTGGGGGGGGGGGTTGTGAGGGTGCCAGTGGGGAAAGGTGTATAAAGATGATTAAGATGTTGTGTATGAAATACACAAAAATTCTTTAAAAATGTAAACAGCAAAACCAAAAGCATATATCATTTATTGTCAGCCTCTTCGGTGAGTGAGAAAACCTAACACCCATATAGAAAACAAAAATTAGATCCCTGCCTTTTGCGTGCACGTGTACACACACACACACACACACACACACACACACACACACACACATCAATCAAGCAGTCAATCAAATCAAATCAAAATGGACCAAATTTTTGGTGTTAAGACCACAAATTTTGAGACTGTTAGAAGAAAACAGAGGCAAAACATGTCAAGATACAGGCATAGACAACAATTTCCTGAAAAGGACCCTAATAATTAGGTCTAGAACTAGCAAAAAGATTTGACCAAAGAATTAGATTAAACTAAAAACAATCAAGCAGTCAATCAAATCAAATCAAAATGGACCAAATTTTTGGTGTTAAGACCACAAATTTTGAGACTGTTAGAAGAAAACAGAGGCAAAACATGTCAAGATACAGGCATAGACAACAATTTCCTGAAAAGGACCCTAATAATTAGGTCTAGAACTAGCAAAAAGATTTGACCAAAGAATTAGATTAAACTAAAAAAACACCTTCTGTATAGCTACAGCTAATGATCCATTACCAGACGAAAAGAGCCAGTATACAAAATGGGAGAAAAATCTTTGTTGGCTCTTCAGAAATGATTAATATGCAGAATTGATGAAGAATTCAATGTTAAGCCACCCTCCATAAGCAAATATCCCAATAAATGACTGGGCAACAGGTCTGAGCTGACATTTCTCAAAGAAGTAAAAATAGTTAATAAATAAACTGAAAATAAAGCAATTTGTGTCTTTAGCCATCAAACACTTAGTAAATGTCAACTACATTCTGATTTCATCTTGCATTAGTCAAAATCTCTAACATTAAGAAAAAAAAGTCAAATGCCAACAAGAATGTAAGAAAGAGAGAACCCTAACAAAATGTTGATGAGAATGTGCATTAATATTTCTACCAAGGAAAACAGTGTGAAGGTTCTGCCACAAATCTAAAACTTACAGCTACCATATAGTCTATTTACACCACTGCTCTGTGTACACCTGAAGGAAATGCGTGCAGTACATAAAAGAACACAAAAAAACTCACCATAAAGAAGGTTTACACTTATCACAGCAATAATCCCCAAAAGCAAAGTATGGAATCAGGCAAGATACCTGAAGTTAAAAGAAAATTACAGAGAGAGAGAGGGGAAGTACTATTCAGGAGTAAATAAAATAAAATTTCACTTTTAGGTAAATAGATGGACAGAAGATCATACATGAAATAAATCAGTCTCAGAAACACATGTATCACATTCCTTTGCATGTAGAAATATATGTGACCTGAAGACAGAGGGCATACTACTTGAGATAAAAGGCTAGAAGACTTGGGCAGTGTAGTAAGATGGCAGACAAGAGAATGTAGTAAGGAAGGTAAATCAATCAGTGATTGGACAGTTTCACTAATCTGCCCAAGTCTTATGCATTAACAATGGTAATAACATAAAAGAATAACACACTTCTTGCCTAAAGATCAAATGTATTTTCTTTTAATAATACACAAATATTCTTTAAAATGTATAGAATACTCATACATGGCATATGAATTATATCTTATAAGTATCTTTGCATGCCGTTTTGGTCTTTAACTTCAGGAAAGCATATCATTTGCAAATCAATATTATGTCATTTGGAAAGGAAAGGACAAGAATTAATTAGCATAATCTGTCTTTTATATCTTGTATTAAAAGATGACATTTTGATCCAAAAAAAATCTTAAAATCTACAATACCTTCCCAAATCACATTTCAAAAATTATGATTATACACTTAGAATCTCTTACTGTTGCTTTGAGTAATATAATTAATAGCCATTATATAAATGTATGAATTCAGTTAATATGTTAATGATGTACTTGATAGTTCATTAATATTATTTTGAAAATAAAATGATTTTAAATGCCAATTTTTATTTGATATCATCCTTATAAATTTTAATCAGTATCATATAACCATATGTAAATGGTATATTTGTAATAAATTTAATTGTGAAAAATTTAATACGTATTCTGTGCATTGATCATACTAAGCCCACTACTGTTCTTTCTCATCTCCCGTCTCTCTTTCCACATCCCTAATGGTTCCACATTGCCGTGATGTCTTTTTATTTAAATTCCACATATGAAAGAAAGCACATGATGTTTGACTTTTTGTGTCTAGCTTATTTCACTTGAAAAGATTACCCCCAGTTCTCTCTATTTTCTTGAAAATGAAATAATTCTGTTATATTTTTCTGGTGAACTAAAACTCTATTTTACATATATACTACATCTTCTTATCTATTCATTTGTTGGGGGAACCTAGAATTCCATTGCTTGGTCTCTGGAAAGTGTGTTATAAAAAATATGGTTGGGGCTGGAGAAATGGCTCAGTGGTTAAGAGCACTGGTTGCTCTTGAAGAGGACCTGGGTTTGAATCCCAGCACCTACCTGGTGGCTAACAACCATCCATAACTCCAGTTCCAGGGATTGACACCCCCTTCTGTCCTCCCCAGGAACTGCACAACACAGGCACATTTATATACATACAGGAAATACACTCATACACATGAAATGAAAATAAATTAAAAAAATAAAAGCATTGTCATTCATGCAACTTGTAATATTACTTTGATTTCTCTGGTTATAAGAACTGGCATGGCTTGATAAATCAGGTTTTACTTTAATTATTCAGGCACTACTATGTTATCTATTTTAAAACTGTCTACTCAGTACACTTTCTCATTTTTTCTGGGTTCTTTGCTTCTTTATGTTGTTTATATGGTATAGATATTAATTGCTCTCAAAAAGTAGTTGGAAAGGTGGATTTTGGTGTTGTTTTTACTTTGTTTATGTTTTTAGTTTTTTGTATATTTTGATTGAATTTTTGTGTATTTCACACTAGACATCTAAATCTTTATACCTCCTCCCCCATCTACACCCTCCTATAGCTCTCTAACCTAATTTCATGTCATTTATCTTTTGTTTTTGTTGTTATTGTTAGTATATTTGATATTTTTTTCACTGTTTTGTAAGCTGATTCTTCAATGTGGCAATTGTTTTTTATTTTAATGTTTCATTATAGAGAATTTCATACATGAGTATTATTTACATTATTTCTGCCTTTCCTAGTCTCCCACCAACTCATCACATGACAACCCATACTCCCTCTCATTTTGTCATCCTCTTCTTTGATTATTGTCAAATATGCATACATATATACTATACTATTATAAACACACACATACACACACACACACACACACACACACACACACATAGGAATGCACTGTGTCCATTTAAGGGTGCTCATGTGTACATGGGTTTTGGGATGCCCACTTGGGATTAGATAACCTTCCAAGGAGCTAGTCCCTGAAGGAACTGATTCTCCCTTCCTCAGCACACGTTAATTGCCTGTAGCTCTTCATCCTCAAATGGGACCCCATGAAATTTTCCCATCTACTCTGGCATGTCAACTGATTTTGTCAACTTGCAGATCCACTACCACACTATGGAGATTCCATTAGATCAGATACCCTATTATTGTCTAGAATGCATTAACTAGCAGCAGGTGTCCTGTTCCTGACTCTTATATTCGCCTTCTTTTTGAAGGTTACATAAAAGGCATGTTTTGTTCTATTTATTTAAATATACCCTTGTCCACTGATTTATTAACTTTAGAATACTAATAGAATTTTAAATTTAAATTATTTTCCTTTTCTTCCTATTGAATTTTTGCAAATTTCATACAATACATTTTGATCATATTAAGAGCCCTCTCCTCTCCCCACATCCTCTTGCTCTTCCCACCAGATTTCATGTACTTTGTCATATATGTTAATGCCTATCAAATTCTGTTTGTCAGTTCTTGTTAAGATTTCCTGAGCTAATGGTGACCTAGTCAGGTAATTATTGTCTAAGCCATATCTTGAAATGTTTCCTATATTTTCTACTCAGTTGTTTCAAATATTACATTGTGTTTTTTAGTTGATGTTTGCATGTGTAAGTGGCATCTGGTTTCAGTTTTCTACATGTGGATATCAGTTTTCCCAGCACTAGCTGTTAAGCAGCTATCTTTTCTCAATATATCTTTTTGGAATTTTTTCACAAACAGATGGTTGCAGCTGTGTCGGTTTATTTATGAACATTTTATTCCATTGGTCTGCATGTCTGTTTCATATGCCATATAACTCGGGATTTATCAGTGTGGCTCTCCACCCTGAATTAAATAGTTATTGCAGTGCCTTCACCATTGCACTGGTCAGGATTACTGTGGTTATTCAGTCAGTTTTATATCTCCACATGAATTTAAGATTAATCTTTTTTTCTATTTATGTGAAAAATGCCATTGGAATTCTTAAGATGGTTCATTTGAATCTATAAATTTCTTTTGGCAATACCTCTATTTTATAATATCAATTACAATACTATAGTACCTTGAACCTTTCTTTGCGGTTTTAGTTTTCTTGATAGATGTTTTTCAACTCTAAAATTTGGTTTATTTCCAAGGTTTTCATGTATAGTTTTTTTGTGGTTTTTTTTTGTTTGTTTGTTTTTTTTTTTTTTTTTTTTT
>NW_008349000.1:2650315-2652642 GCF_000622305.1 Nannospalax galili | reverse complement strand
ACAGAGATCTGCCTGCCTCTGCCTCCCAAGTGTTGGGATTAAAGGCGTGTATAGGTTTTTCTAATGCTGTTGTTTTTCTTTTCTGATTGAAGTAATTGCAAGGTTTAACTTTCAGCAACATTCTATACAAAAGCAACTGAGATTTTTATGTTGAGTTTCTTTCCTGAAGCTTTTCTAAATATATATATGACATACAAGCCAGTGTTGGTGAAGTCATTCAGAGCATTTACATAAAATATTTCATCATGCACGCATAGATAATTTAAGTTTTTTCTATCATGACCAATTTCCTTTTGCTTATTCCTTTTAGCTTATTGCTTTGGCTAAGATTTCAAGTATTGTATTCTTCTAAGAACCAGAGTGGACATACACATCATTTTTGACTAAGAACAAATGTTTTCAGTGTTTACCTAGGCTTGCTATAATAATTTGAAGTGATTAGAACATATACATAGTCAAAAATTATTTCATATTTTTTTCCGGATTTCTTTCATGAAGAGATGATGATTTTGCCAAACACTTCCCCTCTTAATCTTTGAGATTATGTAATTTATTTTTGCTTGATTGCAGGAAATCAGGATGGAATGCCCTAGGGCAAGATGAGCCTAAAACTTTCAAGTCCAGGCTAAGTTCTCTGCTAAAGGGACCGGGCTGAAAACAGCAGCTCTGATATCCCTGTCTTGCAAAAATTAGCAGGAGAAAAATAGCTGGGTCCAAAGTTAGACTCCTTGCTCTGAGGGAGAGCATCCTGTCAACAGCCTTAAGTCTGCCTCCTTGTCCAGGAACAGATAACTAGGTTAACACCAACTAAAAGAATTGGCCAGGTTAAAGCTTTATTCCTGGGCTAAAAGCTAAAAGTTTACTATGCTTCTAGCTCTAAGAAAGAAGACATTGTGGCCAATAAATCCCAGATAGGTGCTGGTAAAAGTTTGAGCATCCTGCTTTACAAACAGGTGCCGACTAAAAGCTTAAGTCCTGTTTCCTGTCTAATTGTGCCCTAATCTTTGTATGTAACTGCCCAAATCCACGTGACTACCAGTTCCTTGTAATGTATAAAAACCTTCTGAATTTCTTAATAAACAGCTTGTGTGGTAAAGGAAAGCACAAGTCGCAGAGTCTGGGACTCTGTCGCTGGTCGGTAAGCGAGGTTCCCCAGCCGAGCAAAGCAGAACTGTGTCCCAATATTTGATTCTATGTACATTTATGAATTTGCATATGTTAAATTAGCCTTAAATTCCTGGAGTGAAACCAGGTTGCTCATGGTGTATGACCTTTCTAATATGTTGAATCTGGTTATCAATTCTTCAGCTGAGGGTTTGTGATCCATTTTCATCAAGGACATTAGCCTGCAGTCTTCTTTTCTCTTTTTTGTTCTCTTTTTTCACTTTTCTGTTATTATTGGTATTTCCTTATCTGGTTTTGGTATGAAGGTAACACTGGTTTGTAGAATCACTTTAGAATGATTCCTTCTCTTTGTGTATTTAGAAAACCGTGCAGTTATTGGTGTTAGTTCTTTAAATATAGTATCAAATTCTGTAGTAAATCTGTTTATAGTTTTTCTTGTTAGAAGACACATTATAATTATTTCAGTTTAGCTGTTCATCTTATAGCTATACCTAGAATGTAATAACTTCTCCAAGACTTTTCAATTTATTGACATATAAGTCTTCAAAATATTCACTAATATTCCCTTGATGTCTGCAGTAAGATTTCTTTTATCTTTAATTACATTAATTTATGCCTTCTTTTTTCTCTTTTGAAAAATTTTATCAGTGTTTTCTCTGCATGAAGTGCATCCGTGTGTACAATGCTGGTGGAGGCCAGAAGATAGAATCAAATCCCCTGGAATAGGAATTACAGATGGTTGGTTGTTAGCTATCATGTGGATCCTGGGAATGGAACCCAGGTCCTCTGCAGGAGCAGTCGCTGCTCTTAACCACTGAACCATCTCTCCAGCCCCTCTGTCTTTATGTTAATTCATTTGAATATTTTATCATTCTGATTTATCTTTTCCCAATATCAAATCTTTCTCAAAGGCATAATCTGTTTTCTTCTTTTGTTTTCCATTTCATATATTTCATTAAATTGCTAGTCCATTTTCCTCTCTTCTATTAATTTTTTCCCAATTTGTTCTTGTTTTGCTAAGACTATGGAATACATCATGAGGTTATTTACTTGAAATCTACCTGATATTTGAAAAAAAATTTAATTAAATATTTTTGTATTTTTGAGGATTTGACACACGTACAATATATTTACATAATTTCCATGTCTCTTTTCCCCTTTGCAACTCCCCTGTGTCCCCAAACACTACTCCCTCTTGAGTT
>NW_008349000.1:2620967-2650227 GCF_000622305.1 Nannospalax galili | reverse complement strand
CTAAAAAAAAATCAAACAAAAAACCAACAACTGAAATCCAAATAAGTCTGGCTCTCTCTCCTTCAGCAGCCACTGACTGTCTTAATCTAGAGATATTCATCAGACATTTTAATGTAGGTACTCATAGCTATAAACTTTCCCCTTAGAACTGTATTTGCTATATACAAAAGGTTTTGGTAAGTTCTATTACCATTGTCATCTAATTCTAAGAAGTTTTAAATACTTCCTCAAATTCTTCAATGACCCACTGGTTATACACAAGTGTATTGTATTGTTTAAATCACATGTGCCTTTTTATTATTTTAATTTCTTTTGATATTAATATCTAGAGTTATTTCATTACAACATGATAAATCACAATAAATTATTTAATATATTTATTGATTAAGTCATTATTTGTGGGCTAAAACATAATCTATTTTGGGGAGAGTCCATGGTATGCTGAGAAAAATATATATTATGCAACTGTTGGATAGAATATTTTATTGACTCCGATTACGTCCTTTTGAGCTGTTACAATTTACCCATGAAGAATTTTTTAACTTTCTGTCTTTTTTATCCAACTATTGATGCAATTGCAGAGTTTTGATGTGTCTGGATCTGCTTTTCCTTTTCTGTCTTATAGTTTTTATCCTAAGAAATTTAGTATGAAAAAGTGTGGTACATTTATAATTTTCTTATCATCCTGATGTAGTGACATTCTTTGTTTTTTGAAAGTTAACAAAAGGCAACACTAACAGGTCTGAATACACAGATTTCAATTTCATCAAAATCAGACTGTTTGTGATTTAATTATGTAAAGTTAAGAAGTCAAGTTTTGTAGCCTAGATATATTTAGTTATTAAAATTATATTCAAACAGTAATAAATGATACACAAAAGAAAATTAGTCAAACAAATTTATAGAAATGTATGTCATTCATATCAGATCCATACAGAAGGAATTCCCAGCATGACCTCATTTTCCTGTGGAGACACTAAACAATCCAGAATTGGATAGACAGATTTATCTGCTTGTCCAGCATGGCTTCCCTCCTTTTAAATTTTTTTTTCTTCTACAAATGTTAATGCCTATTTGTCTGACTCTTAAAGAGACATTTATTTCCCTTCCTCATCCATCAGCCCTTGGAGGAGAACTGGAGCCATAAAGATGATTGAGCTGTTCTTCAGGGCGGGTTTTCTCTTCCATCATATGTGGAATCGGATGAGCCTGTTGCTTTTCTCACATCATGTGGTTTTATTTTTCAAACCACAAAATCTGCTATTCCCCCAAAGTAATCCGTTATCAGACACAATCTTCAAGGAGACTGATTTCAGCTAATCAACATTTGTCTATTCATGATGTAAAACATCTATTTTTCCTAGTCCCTATTTCTCTAATTTTTATCTGTATGTGTGTTGTGTCAGATATTAATATAGTTACTCCAGCTTTCTTGGGGGTTCTTTTTACTTAGCATTGTTTTCCATCATTTTACACTCAATTTTCATGTATCTATATCAGATTGGTGTGTTTCTTACAGCAGCAAAGAGTTAGATCTTGTTTTCCAGTCCAATCATTCTACATATTTTTTTAATTGGAGGAATAAGTCCATTTACATTTACAGTCCATATTCAGAAGCATTTATTAAGTCTTAATTTGGGGACTGTCTGTTCTTTTCTTTGTTCCTTATTCATTGAGATATTTAATCATTCAAAGAGTTAATATTGTCTGATTATTTCCTAATGCTTTTTATTCTTATAGAGATATTAATCTTTCCTGAGTTTTCTTGATTGTGAATCCCTTTCTCTGTATTCTATATGTAGGACTCCTTTAAGTATATTCTTCAGTGCTGGCTTGGTGGTCATGATTTACTTTCATTTGCACTTATGAAGGAGTGTATTTATTTGGCCATCAATTCAAAAGAACAGCTTGAATTTATTTGATAATTTTGGTTGGAAGTTGTGTAGATTCTGAGCTTTAAGCATACCATTAAAATCTTTCCTGAGTTTAGCATTTCTGTCTAGAAATTTTCTTTTTAATTTATGATTTTGATTTTTCAAGTAACTTGAATCATCCTTCTTATGGCTTACAATAATCATTTTTTGTTCTGAAATATTTTTATTGTAACATTATATAGAGAAATTCTTTTCTGTTCTTGTTGGTTTTCTAAATGCCTTCAATAATTGCACATATAGCTTTTCCTACATATGTGAAATTTTCTGCAATAACTTCTCTGAATAGTTTTTTGTGCTATTAGTTTGTATTTCAGATTGTTCTTCCACCCAAGGATTCTGAAGTTTGGTCTCTTTTATTTGGTGCTTCGTTCTTTATTTTTTTTCAAATTAATATTCTTTTATCTTTTCAAACAAATTAATGACTGCCATTGTGGAGTTTACATATATGTATATCATTGTACTTTTGTTTGTTGCTCACCATTGACTGCCTTTGCCTTCTGCTGATCTCCTTACTCCCTTCAAATAGCCCCCACTTCTGCATTCCATGTCCTTCTCTTTTAACTTTATCCCCATTTACATTCCTCTTTATTTAATACACGCATCATTTTCTTTCTCTCTCTCTCTCTCTCTCTCTCTCTCTCTCTCTCTCTCTCTCTCTGAGCAAACTTGCAGTAACACAATAATATTTATCTTGCTGAGTCTGGCCTAATATCATTAAAATTGTGATCTCCAATTCCATTCATTTTTCTGCAAATGTCAGGATTTTAATCTTTATGGATGGATAAAATTCCACTGTGCACATACCAGATTTTCTCTATCCACTCATCAGAAAATGGACTTCTTGGGTTGTTCCATGTCTTATTTATTGTGGTTGTTGTGGTAATAAACGTGAAGGTACAAATATCTGTAATAGTCTAACGTAGAATGTTTGGGGTATGAAACTAGACATGGTATGTTTGGATGATATACAGTCCTCTTTTTATTTTTCAAGCAAGCTCCATACTGATTTACACAGTGGCTACACCAGGGCACATTCTTTATACTATTTGTTGTCATTTGTTTTCTAGGTGTGAGTCATTCTTATTGGGATGAAGAGGAAATCTCAAAGTGAAAGTCTCATTTCCATTTCCCTGAGTTTTGGTTTTAATTTTTAACTGTGGCCATCTCTGTAACCATTGGATAGGAGCCTTGTGAGTTCACTGGTGTGTACATAAGTGAAAGTGTTGACACCAGTGCCCCAATATATCAGTAGCAAATAGCTTATATGTGAGGAGTGGGCTTCCCTGGGTCCTTTGTCTATCCATACCTCACTCTTGATGGGCCCATTCTTGAGCAGAATCAGTGCAAATATCACCAGCTGCTTTAAGTTCATGATTTCGATGGCTTTGTGTTGACCAGATGTTATTCCACAGCCCTTCTCGGTGTCTTCTGATTCTTAGATTCTTTTTTCTCACAATGTTTCCTGAGCGATAGAGGAAATGGCATAAATGTCTTTTTCAGGACTGAGCATTCATTCATCACTTATTCTAAGCACTTCATGCAGGTATGAGTCTATGCATTCAGCATGGTTCACTGGAAACAGGGGCTTCTCTGATTAGGACTGTGAAGAGCCTTTGTCTGCGGGTATAAACAGAAATACTTAAAAGGCAGCTTGAAGCTACCTCAATTTAGCTAAACAAAAGGATTCTGTTCCTTGAAGCCTTTAAATTCCACTGACCAGGGTTATATTACCATGCATGGATTTCCTGCTGTGAAATAAGAAGCAAATTCAATCATACAATAGTTGGTTACCCCCACAACAGTAGTCATTACTGCCCATGTGAGCACATACTGCTTGGCAGGTTGATATTTTAGGTAGTAGAATTCACAGCTAAGTAAGGCCTTTGATGCCCTTTTATCCCAAGAGTCTGTATAACACTGTCTGGGACTATGAAACTTATCAGACAAGGAGGAAACATCATGCTTAGTACATTTTATTGAGATTTTGTGAATTTAATATATCTTAATCAAATTTAGACCCTTTCCTCCATTCATAACCCCCATAGCCCAAACCAGATTTCATACATTCACTCATAAATGTCAAGGTCAATTCAGGTAAACATTTATACCCAGATGTCCCTCAGTGCAAGTTCATCCACTGGAGTCTAGTTGTTTATTTAGAGTCACTCCCTTAAAGGAGATCAACTCTCCCTCATCCCACAGGAATCAGTTGCCAATAGTTCCTTGACTAAGTTTGAAACTCGCTGCCCATTTCCCCCAGTTCTGTGATGGGGTTTTTGTCTGATTGAGTTGGCATGGGTCGGGTCTTCTGCATGTTGCCACCATTGCTGCATGGAAGTATGAGCAAGTTCCCAGAGGACTCAAAGTCTCTCTTTCCTTATATTCAGGCCCCAACCCTGGATCTAACAATCTTTCTGGTCCCTTCTGCAATCTCTTATTCTCTAAAACTTGGCAATTGTGTCCTTCTGTGAGCATCACACTGTGTTGTATGAGGAAGTTTTGCTAGTGAGAGTTGAGAGCATATTAATATTGCCTCTAACCCCTACTTCTCTATGTTTCATGAGGTATAAAGGTTCCACTGTAAATGTGTCACTAGGGCTGAACATCTCTCAGACATATATTGTCTGTGTTTGACCAGTTGTAGAACTCTGTAATAGTCTCCATCTGTTGCAAAAAAGAAGCTTCCTTGATGAGTGGTATATGGTTTACTTGTTTGTAAATATAAGGATTCAGATTTAGCATACAGTAAGAAATATCACTTGTGTAGATATATGACAGAGATAGAGTTTTCTCTAGGATATATGACTTCTCCAGCCTTGTGTATTTTCTATGTTTACAGTGCCATTCTTTAATAATTTTAATCATTTATTTCTTTTCTGCCCTAGTAGGATCTCTCATTATTCAGTGTAAACTATTCTAATCTGCAAGGTCCAGGCTATTGTTTATCCATTAAGTGACATTCTATAAATTTCAAATAGATAGGTATATTTTTATATTCCAATGTATTTAATATTATTACATATGGGGTAGGGGAGATGTCTCAATGGTTAGGAGGACCTCAGTTTGGTTCCCAGCACCTACATGGCAGCTAACAATTATCTCTAACTCCAGTTCCAGTGGATCCACTGCATGCATGTGGTGTAATTCAGGCAGGCAAAACACTCATACGTATAAAATAAAAATAAAATATTTGTAAATTCACTTATTTTGTTATATATCAAATATTGATCAGTTTTTCCAGCTAGTAGCTCACACCTTATAAAGAACTCATTAACAAATTGGCCCACTATTTTCATTTGAAGAAATAACATTTACAGTGCCAAGATTCCCCAGTGACTCAGGGAAGAATATACATAATTTCTCATATATTTTGAAACTAATAGGTACCATATGGAATTCTCAAACAAAAAGGAAGTGTATCAGAGGACAGGTTAGTAGGAGTATCTATATCTCCTTATTTAATTAATTTTTAAATATATATTTATTATTATTTTTATTATTTGTATTTTATGTGTATGTGTGTATTGACTGCATGTAGGTGAGTGCACTTGTGTTGCACAATGCCCACAGAGGACAGAAGAGGCTGTCAGAGCCCCTGGAACTGGAGTTACAGGCAGCTGTTAGCTACCATTTGGGTGCTAGGATTAGAACCCGGGTCTTCTGCATGAAAAGCCAGTGTTCCTAACAGCTGAGCCATCTCTCCAGCCCCTATCTAATTAATTTAAGATGTGATTCATCTGTGATTAATTTTGAACACTATTGTATATAGGAAGTTTCATTTAGACTGAGTTTGACACTGTTAAAAATGGTTCTAAATCAGAGACATCTTAATGTCTAATTTTATACATTTTAGAAATAAGGGACACAAAATTATCTTTTAGTCACTTACAAACTTAACAGCAGTGAAAAATCTATTATAATGAACTTATACAAAAGAAACCAAAAATGAAGCAGAAAATGATGAACTTGGTGTCATTATGTATTTATTAACCTACATCCATTAAATCTAAATATTTAAAATTTATTCATTGTAAACAAAAGTCGTGAAACTGAGATATGGTTTTGTAATTAGATAATATTTCTGAGTCAAAATAATACGTGGCAATTTTAGATTTATATCAGAATGTTCTTATCTTGTTTTGTTTCAGCATGGTTTTGGCTTGGTTCTTTTGTTCTTACTTGTTTGTTTGTTTTTGAGACAGGGACTCTTCTATAGCTAAGACTAGCTGGATACTTAGGTTCATCCTGCCTTGGTCTCCTGAGTGTTGGGATTATAAACATGCAGCACCATGCCTACCTTATCTCAGTATCTTTATCCAGGCTACTTCTACACTTTGTTATACATTTTCACAGTAATATCCATGCAAATTAATAGTTGCAAAAAGTAATGCTATTTTACATTTTTTTTGTAGTACTGTGAAGCCTTTTAAATTCTGAGGTACCATAAGCTTGTAAAACCAGCTTATAAATCTTTTAAATTATGTTTGAATCTGTAAGGTTAATCAGTGTTTGTATAAAATTAACAACAAAACTAAAGGTATAAAAATAAGCCAAAGTACTAAAATTTTCACTAGTGTTATTCCTTGACATGTATTAAGGGTCTCCTGTTATTTTATAATATTTAGTCTAATATGGCAACCCAATCCACTGCCCTGTCATATCAAGTATTTAGTGAGTTCAGATATGAAGTATTAATTCAATTTGTTTTACTAATATGTGATATTTAAGAGATGTGAGAAAATATTTTGTGATGTCAGGAAAGGTATAACTTACTAATAATTAACAAAAATTAAAAAACTATATATGCCCAAAATACTTCCTTCTCAACTTCTACCCAATGGGAAATGAATTTGGAAGCATATTTGAAAGAATGATTATTTTGGCTAATATGCCAATTTTTTTATTTCATATCATTTCATTTCATATCATTGTTTCAAAAGTTCATTTAGTACCTACATATGCATGTAAAATAATTCTGAAAAATATTGAAATGATTGGCCTAATTCATGAACATACTTTGGTATTATTATCTCAATAGAGATAAAGAAGATATTTCCTAAATACTTTGTAAACACTTTTAATAATGGTATGAAAATGGACAGTTTCATGATTATTAGATATAAGGAGAATCATGAGACCAAGTCCCACAGACTAGATATACAAGGTACCTTGTTGACCAGTGAGCAATCTCCAAAATTATCAGAATTTTTTCCTCAATCAGAGGACGCTGACCTGGTGGATAGTACATTCTGAAGAATTTGAGGTGTAATTTTGTGTCAGCAGCTGTTTGAAAGACAATATCCTAGTGAACTACAATAATGCCTACGGACCCCAAAAGCTACACAGTTGGGATGTCATATGGCTTTAGGGATACATGTAAGGCTTCAGTATGTGGTCCTAGTCACCTGAGCAGCAGGTTTCCGAAGAGGCATCTTATGCACAAGACTCTCCAACTGCTGTAAATGAGAGTTCAGAGCCTTTTCAAGCATTTCTCGAGTACGTAAAATGCTGCACATAGTCCTGAACATCAGTGTGAACTTCTTTTGTTTTGTTTTCAATGTATTTTTATAGACTTTTGTGCATTTTATACAAAGAAACAGTCATTTTTATACTCCCTCCCCATCCACACCCCATAGTCCTCCCCACCACAGCATTTCATGCATTCTGTAATTTATGTTAAGGAATATGGAGTTAAGTGTGTGTACCCAGCTGTACCTCAGTGCAGGTTCATCCACTGGAGTCTATGGCCATACCACTGTGAACATGCCTGATCTTGTCTGATCTCAGAAGCTAAGCAGGGTCAGATCTGGTTAGTACTTAGATAGAAGTGTGAACTTAATTCTCAAAACTTTGTTGGAAATTTTCAGGGTTCCTATGGCAATCTCACTCTTTGATTTTTGCTCTTAATCTTTTAATATATACTACTTAACCATATCCATCACCCAGATACCTCAGAGTCTCTTATACAAGGCAGAATACAAGACAGTTATGAAAAGAGGCCTTTCCAGTTAGTCTTTTGGTGACCTGCCAAACAAGCTAGAAAAAGATCCTTAGTTGGAAATGGAGAGGGTCTGTTCTTACTACACCTCAAAGAATGTGAGATGCCTATTTTCAAAGCTTTTTCTGGACTGGATCTGGATAATATATGAGCAAGTTGCTTAAAATGTCACAAAACCTGTTGGTCTTCCCAAGAATTAGTTGTTTTCTTCAAGTAAACTTTCAAAGGTTATTGCAGATCTTTGGTTAATTTTGAATTTGGGACATTTAGTGTCTCATGATTGTTTGACCAATATTGCAGTATGTCTATTAAGGAATAAACTTAAAGAAGGCCTCCATCATTTTCACAAATTTGCTTATGGTTTCAGGTGAAACCTTCCTTCATCGTTTGTGTGAACTGAATATAGCAACTGTCCTAGTTTGTTTTCATTGCTGTGACAAAATACTCTGACCAATACCAACTGAGGGAGGAAAGGGTTTATTCGGCTTACATTTCCCAGGTCGCAGTTCATCAGGGAGCCCAAGGCAGGAACTCAGGGCAAGAACCTGGAGGCAGGAGCTGGAGCACAGGCCATGGAGGAATGCTGCTTACTGGTTGCTCCCCTGGCCCCTGCTCAGCCTGCTTTCTTATGCAACACAGGCCCACCTGTCTAGGGGTGGCACCACCCACAGTGGGCTGGGTCCTCCCACATCATTCAAGAAGATGCCCCTCAGACGTGTCCACAGGCCAGTCCAATAGAGGCAATTCCCCAACTGAGGGTCCCTCAACCCAGGTGCGTCCAGTTGACACTAAAGCTATCCAGCACAGCAACACATTGCAATCCAGATGTGAGTCAATTGACTAAGGACACCCGGTTAGTTAAAATTTAAAGAAAAAATGTTATATCCCTTAGAATTTTTTAAAGATGTACCATGGAGCTGGGGAGATGTCTCAGTGAGCATGAAGACCTACACTTGAAACTCCAGCACCTTCATGAAAACCCCAGCACAGCAGCATGTGCCTATACCTTAAGCACTGTGGGAGGCTGGCAAAAGGAGGATTCCTGGGGCTTACAAGACACAAGCAGAGTCCAGGTTCAGTGAGAGATCATGTCTCAGAGGAATAAAGTGGAAAATATGAAGCAGAACACCTGACATCTTCCCTTGGCCTCCTCTCACCCTGAACAGGTATATGCATGCGTGCATACGCTCACACCCCCACACACACCACTCATATACACAACAAACATGGACACACAGAGTAAATAAAATAAAAATAAATGAATAGCCGGGCATGGTAGCACACACCTTTAGTCCCAGCACTCTGGAGGCAGAGGCAGGAGGATCTCTGTGAGTTCAAGGCCAGCCTAGTCTACATAGTGAGTTCCAGGACAGCTGGAGCTACAGAGAGACCCTGTCTCAAAAAGACCAAAAAATAAATAAATAAATAAATAAATAAATAAAAGTAGATGAACAATATAACGTTTCATTATGAAATGATGATTTCTGAATTACCCTGACCCTTTCATTCCACTCATGCTTGGCTGTAGATGACAACATAATCTAAAATATAAAAAATTAGATTATAATCATGCAAGTTAATTAGCCATGATAAGAAGCTCAGTGAAGTGAGAGAGTAGAATAGAGTCTGTTGTTTGACACAAGAAAATGAATGTGAAAACTCAGAGCCTAATTTGCAGTCCATATCTATACCCATGGCTTAGATATATTATGATTTTGATATGCTAGCAATATTTGATGTGCTCATATCTATAACTTATACAACAGTATAGCTGTCACTTTTTATTTTGAGAGCTGTATTGTGCCACCTGGAAGAAACCAGAAATTCAGTCAACAGCCTTGAGAACGGCTTCACCGTAGTTGAGAGCAAGTTTCTGACATTCCACACTTGGAAGAAAATACTACTTTATTAGATTTGGTTCAAATTCTATCATTCTTGGCTCCAAGTTTTGAATGTGAACTTGGATTTTTTTATAGCCTGGTGTGATAGTCTAAAAAGTTTAGTTAAAAATTATTTCCAATTTTAATTATTATTATTATTACTATTATTCAATATTAATGAATCTCTCAACTCTCACTCGAGAAGCTTCCTAATGCAAAAGATGGTGATTAATATGAAAACCCACAGCTGGCCAACATGCAGAGAACAAGAGGCTACAGAGCACTTACCCCATTATACAACACCTACTTCAAACACTGCCTCCCAAGGCTCAGGGATCATCGAGGAAGAGGAGGCAGAAAGATTGTAAGAGCCAGACATGATGGATGACCACAAGGAAAGACAGTTTTCCAGAAAGCTGGTCAGTTACTCATATGAACTCACAGCAATGGTAACAGCACACACAAGCCCCATGCAAGCTCAAACTGGAAAAAAAAAAAAAAAAAAAAAAAAATCCCAGTATAGAAAGATGAAGTGGGTAAAAACCTCCAACCCAGCCTAAGGAAATTGTGGCAACAGATGGCTGCTGGGAGAGGAAGAGACAGACTCTTTCAAGCATGGGACTCTTGGCAGGTCAATCAGGTTCCAGTGAATTGACCCACACTGAAGGACATTTTGAGACACACACACACACGTATATATGATAGAGTACATTAAATTATGTCGGAGGTTTTAAATAAGGGGAGGTGCTGATAGGGGATGGAAATCTAAACGTCATCAAATTATATTGTATGAAAAGCACAAAAATTCAATTAAAAAATTCAGAAGTCAAAAATAAAATGTAAGCAGCAGCCAGGCATGAGGGTAGCACAGGTCTTTTATCCAACACTGGGAGGTAGAAGCAGAAGGATCTCTGTGACATCAAGGCTAACCTGGTTTACATAGTGTATACCATGCCATCTGGAACTATAGGGACACCCTGTCTCCAAATATATATATATATTTACAAAAACAGCAGAATCATATGTTACTCGCTGGCTACTATTTTCTTCTTTTTTTTTTTAACTCAGTGAGAATCCATCAAGCTTTATTCTTAAGATTTTTCCATTTTTTTCAAATGTGTGTCATGCTTTAATAAAATGTTCAGTAAGGTTTTTTTGTTTATGAATGTTTTATTTTTTATTTTTTCAAATAAATAATTTACTGAGAATTCCATACATGCATATAAGGTGTTTTGATCAAATTTTGTTTTGTTTTAACTTTTTTTGTTTTTATTTTAAAATATTTTATTAGTACTGCTTTCTTTAAGAGAGCCAGAGGGGGTGTATGACCACAAGGAAACAGTCCTCCAGAGAACTGGTTAGTTACACATATGAACTCACAGCAATGGTGACAGAATGCACAAGTACTATGAAAGCTCAAATAAGACAAATTTCCAGTATAGACATGGGGAAGCAGGTCAGAAATCTCAACCCAACCTAAGAAGCGTTTGACAATTGATGACTGCTGGGAGGAGGAGAGACAGTGTCTAACAGGGATGGGACCCTCTTTCTGGGTCCAATGAATGGACCCACACTGAAGGACATTTAAGGAGACAAATCAGATGCTATTGGCCATATTATATATGTAAGAGAGTACATGAAATTGGATGTGGGCAGTGGAGGGAGGTATGGAAGTGAAGGTTATCTAAATGGCGTCAAACAATATCATATGAAAATCACAGAAATTCCATAAAAATAATAATACATTTTTTAAAAGTAACATGATTACGCTGAAAGACTTTGTTGAAGCTTGGTAGTACAGTTTGTTAGTAAACAGTATTAAAAAATTGTAGAAGACATACAGAATTGAGATACGGCCTTCCTTTAACCCCAGCTGTCCTGGAACTCTCAGCACAGAACAGGCTGTCCTTGATCTCACAGGGATCTGCTTGCCTCTGCTTGTAAGTGCTAGTATTAAATGTGTTTGACACCATGTCTGGCCACTTAAATAAGTTTTGCAAGGTTATAAGACTTTTTGATTGACATGTTTATACTTTATCAGTATATACTTAAAAATATTTATAGTTATTTCATTTCACCAAGAAGTGATATAGTTTTAGATGATGTAGAATTCACTCCCTTGGTTTGGTCATTACATTATGTGTACATCTCAAAATGTCATAACATTCTTTACAAATAATATGAGGATAATTAATATGTGTCAATGAACAAATGCAATAGGCCTTTAATCATGACAAATGATCTTTTTCCATTCAACTGCAGAAAGTGGTTTGAAACAATATTCTATGAATGATTTATATATAAAATTATTTTATTCCATGACTGAATTAACTGGACAGACACCTCTGCATGTGTGATATAAATGACAATAATTTATATGGCCTATTTGTAGCCTTGTGTCTATTTATTTAATGAGAATATAATTCGTTACCTCTTTGAGTTGATAACATATATTCTTTAGTTTTTGACTTAGTCATTGATATTTTCCCATTAAAGTTTTATTATGCCCTAAATCCAATATAGAGATTAAGATTAACAATGCAATATCTTAGAGAAAAACTTTTTAGAAGAAAAAATTTCATATAAATGAATGTTTTGTCACAAAATAACAAAGTTCAATTTTAAATAAGAAGTTTTTAAGTCAATCAACTAAAGTAATAAAATAAATCTTAACATCATCTAAAGTAACCATAAACTGAGCACCACATTCTACAATGCTGGAAGATACTAGCTAAGTTTTCTTTTGCATACATATAAACTTTTTAAACCACCACATATGGAGACTTTAATCATATGTTGCTTGGATTGTGTATTGTTGGGGTTTTATTATGCATAATGTGGGGCTATAGAGATAATCAGTGGGTGAAGTGCTTTGTAAGAATGAGGACCTGAATTTGAATCTCCAGCATCTGCGCAAAGACTGGGCACAGGTCAGCTGTCCATTTCCCCACTTCTATGCTGGGTTTTTGTCTGAGTTTGCATAGGTCTTGTGCATCTCCACATGGTCATGCACCTCCTCCCTGGCTCTTACAATCTTTTTGCCCCCTCTTCCATGATGGTCCCTGAGCCCTGAGTGGGTAGAGTTTAATATAGGTGTTCTTTCCAAGGACCAGAATTCGGAGCACTCTTAGACCCTACACTTTAGCCATTTCTGACCTTTTGTGTTCCTGGCCCTCTGTTGCATAAGGGAGCTTCATTAATGAGAACTGAGATATTCATTATTTTCCTCTTTACTCCTTGTTTTGTGTTCTGTGAGCCTTAGATATAGAGGTTGCATTCTAGATGTGCTACTTAGACTTGGACAATTCACAGACAATGTCTGTGTGTGACTAGTGGTGGCACTCGGTAGTAGTTGCCTTTTGGTACAAAAGAAGCTTCTTTGATGAGAGGTTACTGGGATATTTGACTTAATACAAGGATACATATTTTGCACATAGAAAGAAATTATATTAGTCTAGAAAGTGACCGTTTGGGGGTTTTCTCTAAGATACATGGCCAATATAAATTTTTAATCTTCAATGGTTTTCTCTGTAGCTTTTTTTCTCTTTAATGCTATTTGTAAGCTTTTGTGTTGATGTTTTCAATTTCCATTTCTTAAATATTTAAATTTTCAAACAATTGAAGCAAGACAAATGGGATAGTTGACATTCTATTCCAAAGTATTATTTGTATTTTGCTTAGTAGCATTGTAAATTAAAGCTTAATACGTATCCTGATTGAATGGGTGTTTGTGAGTTCATATTCCCCATGCACCCTGTGACTGACTGAACCATTGACCTTCCTATGCGATTCTTTCTCTTTCAATGTTTATGTATTTTGGGGTGTATGTCACCAATAATCCATTTTCTTTTTTGTTATTTTACTGAATTGTTTTATATTTTGTATGACAATTATTAATTGAACAAATTCACTTTATTTTTAATTGAGTAAGTATCTATTTAGAGTGTATTTTATGAATATAAGCATTTTCTTTTTCTTCACTGGTATTTACTGAACTCTAGTGCTATGTTTTCTCTACAACAATGGTGCCCCTCTTCCAGATCTTTCTTGTATTGTCTCTTATGAAATTATCACATTACATTTGAATTATAAATATTAAAATTATTTTGTTCTAAAATAGAATGTCTACATGCTGTGACTCCTGGTGAGGACTACCATACTCTCCATTTCTGTGTAAACTACATTCTCTCTCTGTGTTTGGCTTCCACTTGACATGATGTCTCTAGGTTCAATCATGTTATCACAGATCAGAAATGATAGAACGTCTATCCTCTTGTGAGACTAAACAAAATTTTACTATGTTTGTATCGCACATGCTTTTGATGTTTTCATCTGTTGATGGAGTTGGATTCTCTCCAGCCAATAGCAATTGTGAGTCATGCCACAATAAACATGGAGATGCAAACATCTCCTTTATAAGTAACTTCATCTTCCCTGAATATATTCTTAGAAGGGACATTGCTTCATTATCTGGTGATATGTCTTATGATTTTTGAAGACTTACCATACTGTTTACCATAACGATGACCCTAATCAACATTCCCAAGAACAAAGTGAAAAATTTACATTCACCCTGCTCTAAGATTTACAGGTATAAAACATTTTTTTTAAAAAATAAGAGTCTCCCTATAGCTGGAGCTGCCGGCCTGGAACTCACTATGTAGACCAGGCTGGCCTCCAGGGAGATGTTACAGTGGATGATCTTAAATTATGCAAATAGAAGTACATGGAAAAATGTGATAAAGCAGACTGTTAGCAAAATAATTACATTCATTTATTCCTTAATATATGAAAGCTCTTTGTCAGTTCTTATAATTAGTGTCTATGGCATTGAATTACTTAAAAAGAAAAAAATGATATCAATAAACTAAAATTTTGCACCTTGTGAATGCTAGGTCAACTGATATTTCTGTCAATGTGTGTGAGCTGAGCAGACATTGAAACAGTTAAAACAGTATTTCTAGATTGGTACTTGATTAACATTAAACTTCAAATGAAGGAAAAGCTAGTGCTTGGAGCCCTCTATTCACTGGAATGGAAGAAATAAGAAACTTCTTCAATGAGATTCCACACCTTCTTAAAACAGTAATAACAGTTGGAAATTAAGTGTTCAAATATATAAGGCTATGGGAGAGGGCCAAATCGAGGCAGAAAATAGTCTGCTAATCTCCAGTTTTATCCATTTTCCTACTAATGCCATAACGTTATTTTCCTTTATAGCTGAATAAAACTCCCTTGTGTACATGTACCATATTTCATTTATCCATTGTTCTGTTGATGGGGATTCAGGTTGGCACTGTACCTTGGCTGTTGTGAATGATCTTCAGCTACCATGGATGGGCAGGTGTCACTGTTGTATTCTGGCTTATATTCCTTCAAGTATGTATCCCAAAAGGGGCCCAGTTGCATTATATGTTAGCTCTACTTTCAGTCTTTTGAGGAACATTCATACAGATTTCTATAGTGGCTGGATTAATAAACAATACTTATTGTTGACTGAGTTAGTAGCTAACTGACACTAAGTTATAGAAAATGGCCTCAACACACCTTACACAAGTCATGATAAAGAAATAAACTCCAGGTGTTTAGAATTTGGCTGTAAAATTTGACCTACAGGTAATTACTGGATCCCAGGCCTGAGGACCTATGACTTCAAGAAAGTTACTTTACTCCCATGTCCCTGCTTTATAAAATGGGGTGAGCGCTGGGTGTGGTAGTGCACACCTTTAATCCCAGCACTCAGGAGGCAGAGGCAGGCGGATCTCTCTGAGCTCAAGGCCAGCCTGGTCTACATAGTGAGTTCCAGGACATCTGAGGCTACAGGGAGACCCTATCTCAAAAAGACCAAAAAAAAAAAAAAAAAAAACCTGTTAAAAAATAAAACCGGGTGATAATTACACTTTTCTAATGAGTGGTCCATCACCTAACGTTTGACATTCTGGTTATGTGTCAGACTTCGTGTGCATATCTTCCTTCTAACTGCTGTGTGATTTGTCTTGGCAAGGGATTGGCCATATGTATTCAGCATCTAGGACAAAGTCACAAAGAGAGCTAACCACATCTAAAAGCTTAGGTAAGGTGGAGCATGGAGCTCATCAGACTGTAAGAAACATGTCCTGTTTTCGTTGTTACCTGTGCGCTATGACTATTGGTGGGCACCACCGTGGGCAGACAGGAACACTGTGCAGTGTTATATGTATCACTGCAAACAGTTGATAATGAAAATGTGGATAAAGTCTGAATAATAGAAGGGATTTGGGGAAATTGTGGAATCACTGTGACTGTAACTTAGCCAGGAGAATTGGTGGCTGGAACCAAGCCTTGAAGTGAATATCCGCTACTGATTCTGGCCAAAGCACTCTGCTTCCTGGATGGTCAAGATGTGAGCAGCCGCTGCCACATACTTACATGGTCATGGCCTCCTCTCTATCACACATTCCTACTTCCAGGAACTCCTCCATGAAGCAACCCCCAACACCTGGTCTCCTCCACGAAGCGTACCCACACCACCATGGACTCCTCCATCCTGCATACCTCAACTGTCCATGGGGCACATTGAGTTACACAATCCAACCACCATGGTCTCCTCCATCATGCTCACTCCCACCACTGTGGACTGACTTCATACCATACACCCCCATAACCATGAAGAAAAGAAGACTTTTTTCAGTCTTTTTGAGACAGGGTCTCCCTGTATCCCCAGCTGTCTGGAACATACTATGTAGACCAGGCTGGCCTTGAACTCACAGGAATCTGCCTGCCTCTGCCTTCTGAGTGCTGGGATTAAAGGCGTGGGCCACCATGCCCAGCATGAGAAGACATTTTAAAGCTGCCAACTTCGCTTATTAATAGCTGCCTAGACAACAAATACAGAACATAGAGACTACTTTGAGACCAGAAGGTTTGTTGTTTTATGACCTTAAAACATTAAAAACCAATGTTATGATTATGACCTTTCTCATAGTTGGAGACAAAGATTAAGCTAGAGAAATGTGAAGGCTTCCTGGACAATGCAAACAAAAAGAGTGCATTGTAGGATTATTTCCCCGGCCTTCATTGCCTGAAATAGCATTTTGCAAGGATAAAACCACTATATTTGGAACTTTTCTGACTCAATATAAATACCAAACTTTACTGAATTTAACTTAAGAAATAAGTATAAATGGACTCTTTTCTCTGTTCCCTTGCTAGGAGAAGGCTTTCTGACAAATTGCTCCTTCTTTTTAGGTCTGCTTCTTTCGATGATACCTCTCCAAAACTGCAATATGTTTACCACATGTCATGTTCCTCTACTAAGAGCAGAAAAGTACCATTAAACATAATGAATCAGGTTAAAACACCACAAGGATATGATGGAAGCAAATTGTTTGTTTCAGGACGAATAGAAATTATTGTCTATGCCTGTCTAGCATAGTCTACACAGGAAGCTACAGTTCAGTTTTAGTTCCTCTGGTTCTTTGCCTATTCCCTTTGTAGGAAGAGAACATATGGCCAAAGGAAATGGCAGTCAACTCTTGAATTTATGTTTATTAAATACTTTATATAATACGAAAAAAATGAAGGCGACATAAAGAAGCAAAACTAAGTCTGATTGCTTTTTTAATTTAGTGATACATTTTCTTTTCTACTAGCTGATATTCTTATTTATTAAACAAATATTCCACTACCAGTAATGGAAGGTGTCACCTTGAGAGCTATCAGACTTCATAATCTCAGACTCATCTGAAGTAGGGTATAAGAATCTGCATTAGAGCAGATTTCTATTGAATATATACAAAACAGCTAGGAACATTAGTAAAATCTAGCTGTATACAAAAGTAAATACAACTTACTTTTAATATTATTATTGTCTTCTTATAATAAAACAAAGCGTTATTATAAGACACTATTGAATACAAGTTCTAATGCTAAGGGCTCAACTTACTTACTAAATCCTTATTGAAATCAAAAGCAAACAATCAGAATCTTTGCCACAGAAAGACCTGAAAATAAACTTTAAAGCACAAATTATTTTATGGCTATACTGGTGGAACATGTGAGTACATTCAAATATGAGTGACTGATTTCCCCTTTTGTAGAATGTATGTTTCTGTATTGTCTCTAGTCATTGCCATAATAATAGAAATAATTGAATTTTTAAGGAAAGCACTCATTGGAAAGCAGCATCTTAAAACAGCATTATTCTGCTCTGGGAATGAATGACACAGACTATTTACTAATTATTAACAATGCCTAAAATTTTCACAACCTCCATTGATATTATTTTCCCAAAAGGAAAAATATGCCTACTACACTATCAAAAGAATATTTCCCTCCACTTTTGTTCACAGACTGCAAATTTATGCTGAATTGTATGCAGAATGTATACTGAGTTTTGTAGAGTAGGGATTTAGAAAATAAATTTAGAAATTTTACTTACTAATATAAATCATTCTGACGAGCTACTAGAAAAATTTAGACTCATTTTGAATTTTATATTTTAGTGTTATATTTTAATAGTTTTATCTTGACATTGGTAATATGTACATTAATTTTATAAAATATTTGGTTGTTATAGGATGAATGTGAAATATCACTGATAGACTCATAGGTCTGAACACTAACTGTTAGTATGTTTGAGAAGATTGTGGACCCTTTACATGATGGAGCGTTGCTGGAGGATGAGGGTCATTGAGAGCAGGGCATTAGACTTAATAATCTGGTTCAACCTCCTGCTAAATTTCTGCTTCCTGGCTGCTAATGCAATGTGGCCAGCCTCCCTCATACTCCAGCTGCCATTCCCTTCCTTGCGGACTGTGTCTCCTGGAACTATGAACCAGAATACACCTTTCGTTCCTTAAAATGCTTTTTTTGTCAGAGAATAAGAAAAATATCTAATACAATTGCCTAAGAATACATGAGTTTAAATTCAGTGTTGGTATATGTAACAATTCTTTCTAAATTCGTATTGGCTATTAACCCTTTAAGCAAAAGAAATTAATAAATATATACTATTCCATAAACTGGTATGACTACAATAACTCTGACCTACAAGTTATTCAGGTCATTTTTCCACAGACATCTGTCATTTTTGAGTTGCCAAATTTAATGTTGGGTAACAGATTTCTACAGCATTCTACTCCACTGTTACGTTTAGCTGGCGGTTCAGCTGTTAACGTCTTTGTTAAATTATTTAAGAAAATGAGGCAATTATAAAATAAAATAGTGTTATTAATAAAATAAAATAGGTTTTTAAAAATAAAGTTCATTTCAAACACAGAATAAGTAGTTACAGATTTCTTCAGTGTAAGAATTGATAATTTTTCCTTTTTCTTTTTCTCCAGGTTGTTTTGTTTCTGTTTTGGGTTGGATTGGATTCTTTGTGTGCTGAGGATTGAACTCGGGGCCTCACGCATGCTAGGTAATTAATTACTCAATCATCGATTTATACCTATTTTCTAGCAATTTCCTCCAAGATAAGACATTCCCTCCGGAGAGAAGGTTCTTAAGACTCAGGAGGTTTAAAGAGTGAGCAAACGACAGGGTGCTCTAATGATGAGATGACATATACCATCAGGCAGGGAAGCTCAACAAGCTTGTGAAGGAAACTGGCTAGATTCTGTGGACGACTCCTTCCCCAAGCACTGAAGATTGCTGAGAGACATTTTCAGACCAATCAAGCAGATGAACCAAGTGCCTGAAAAATCAGAGATCTGCTCATGTGCCTGGAAGAGGATCAGACCAACAGAGCTACCTGAAAAGACACTCCAACACGCTGAGTTGCCGGTGGGCTGTGCAGTGCTTGTGAGCGGTCACCCACGATGGAGAGGGCATTGGTGATGCAACTGTCTTAGCGTCATTTCTGATCCTGTGAGTAACCCCTCATCCATATTCTTGTGTGTAAACCCAATTAAACCCATAAGTTCATCAAGTTGGACTTTAGGTCATCTTTACTCTGGTCTGTATCAGTTCCCTGTCTGAGGATGGTAGTCATTTGTTCATGTCTCCCCAGAAATAGTGTCGCACAACAGTAGCCCATGCCACCATTGAACTTTTATGAATAATATTCTGATTACCTACTCTGAAGAATGGAAATTGGGACATCTAAGCTTCTGCCATCATGATTTTTTCTATTTAAATTTTTGTGATTTTTCATACAGTATAATTTGATGGTATTTACATCCCCTCTCCTATTTGCAGCTCCCCTAAATGCCCTCTGCCACAATTTAATGTTCTCTCTCCCCCATATATATATAGTATATATGATATATATAGTATATATATAGTATATATTTGTATATATACATACATGTACATATACATATACGTATACATATACTATAGAGTCTAATTTGTGTCCCCAAATGTCCTTCAGTGTTGGTGTGGGCCATCCATTGGAGCCTGGTTAACCTACCAAGAGTCCTATGCTTGAAAGAGACTATCTCTGCCCCTCCCAGAGGGGCTAGGTTTTTTCCCGTTTGAGTTTTCATGGGACTTGTGCATACCATCGCCACTGTTGTGAGTTCAGGTGAGTAACTGACCAGCTGCCTGGAAATCTCTCTTTACTTGTGGTCACCCATGATACCTGGATCTTAGCATCTTACTGCCTCCTCTTCTTCAATGATCCCTGAGCCTCAAAAGGCAGATTTTTACAATACATTTTTGAGACATAGAGAGATGATTTTGCATTTAAGAGCACAGAGCCCTCAAGTTTTGTTTCCAGCACCCATATCAGGCTGTCCACAATTGCCTATAATTCAACCTCCAAGGGATCTGATGCCTCTGGTCCCGTGAACATCTGCTTTATCTGTCTCTGTTTTTCTCTGTCTGTCTGTCTGTCTCTCTCTCTCTCACACACACACATACTTTCTAACATAATAATAAAATCACCTTTAAAAACTAAAAAAAAAAAGCAGTTTGAAAAAATACATTTTTCTTCCCTGAGCTCACTGACAGGCGGCTTTATATGCTTCAGTCTCCTACAGACAGAAGCAAGACCTGTATGCCATGTGTCTGAAAGGGGAATAGCTTTACGAAATTCTTTCTCTCCACTACCTGAGACTAAAAAGAGCTAGGACATGTCAAGATCTTTGTATAATTGCACTATCATCAGTGTGTGAATATGCTGTGTGCCATCTTTGTCAGGGGGAGGGGGTTCAGTTATTCAGGTATAATGAAGGTAGAAAATGAAGATTATTTGAATGTATATCACATTGTTCAATAAATGAGACTGCTTTTGAGGCCAGAGGTAGAATGTTAGCACATTTAGTGTCAACATTTATTAATAATAGTTAATATGAAAAATCCAGGACAAAAAGGTAAATCCAAGTCACCTAACCAGGATGCAGGTTTATCCTAATTAAGGAAGATTTAGGATTCTGGATCCTGTAGCATATGAAAAGCTGTTGTTACAGGAATAAAAATTTTGCAGGATGGTTAGGAATTCAAACATTTGTATTTGTGTTATACCAGGTGACTTGGCCAGTAGCAGATGATCAGGTGTAAGATCATTTGAAAAAATATAAATTATAAAAAACATAAAAATAGAAGAATAGCTGTTTGGAAAAAGAAAGGAGGAAAATGATAGAGGCCAGAGGGAGCAAGGCAAGGTAATTAGGCAATGGGTATGATCAAAGTGCATGATGTATGTGCATAGAAATATCATAATGAAACTCATTATTTAGTACAATGAAAACAGATCACAGAAAAGAAAGCAGGAAATAAGAATGAATTCTTCTATCTTAAGACCAAGGCATGCTATTCTAGAACATATATTGAAATACTTTCAAAGGACATATAAGAAGATAATTTTGCTGTTTATACAATACGTAAAATCTTTCCTTGACATTTTAGCACTATGGTCTATATAAATTGAATAATAAAACAGATTTTTTTTAACTGTGGCAAATAAAATAATATGAAGAAAGAATAATCCTGGTTTAAAGATCACTGTGAAAGAGTTATTCTATTGGTACACAGATTTGTTTCATTTCTTAGGAATTATGGATTCCATGTTTCTACTACAGAGAATGATGGTGGACCAATACTCTTGACTTCGTTATGGTGCTATAGCTGTAGAAAATGGGGCTAAAAAGGATTCAATACAATTGAAATGGCTTTAAGGAAATATCCATATTCTACATAAATTAACTCTATTAATAACATTCTGTGAGATTCTAACAAAGAAAATGTTTTAATATGATTATAAAATATCGATGAATGAATGACAGATGGATAAAATATTTTGCTGGGAAAAAATTCCATTTTATCTTCCCCATTAAAAATCCATGCACATATAATCTAAAATATCCATGAAGAGCAAAACGTATTAGAATATAACATTCTTGGAAACATGTAAACTATGCTATTTGATGCTACAGTGTCAATAAAATCCCAACTACAGAAAGAGTTCATTTAAAAATAATTTTGTGATGATAAGATCAAAGACAAGACATGCACATTAGTCTGTTATAAATGTTTTTAGAAATATTCAGTTACAAATTGATTTCTCAGTGCTATTTTACAATGCTTGCATTTTAATATCATTATTAAGATAATAGAAAAACAAATATTTCATGAACACAAAGTCTTGGAAATTATCAGAGATTAAAAAATTCTCCGAAGTTGCTCAATGTTGATGTTCATGTTTATTGGGGGAACAAACTCAGCTACTGGCAATGAGTTCTATAACAACAAAATTGTCAGTTGAAAAACACAACTAGCTGCGGGCCTGTTGGCGTTTGGTGGCTGCTGGGGCTTGGAGAGTCAGTTTCTTTGAGAGTCCGACCATGGTCCTGTCTGGTCCATAATTCACGGGGCATTCCATATCTAAGGGTATTTGGATAAAACAAACTGGACTCAATACAGAAAGAAAATGACACACAGTTGGGTGGTTATGGAGGTGGGTGTGTTTGTGACAGAAGTTAGGGGAGGGGGATATATGATTGTAATAATGTGAATGAAATTTGCACAGCCCACCTTTCCATGACAATTCTTATGCTTTTTCTTTTTCCATATGAAGTGCAATATAATCTGAAGCAAAGAAAAAAAAAAAATACCCGTAACTGTTTGAAGACGTTGATGGCCTTTTCAGTGTTATAAACACCATGAACTAGATTATTTTAGGTTTGATAGATAACCGAAATTTACCAAACAAAACAAATACTCTACAGATTTAGAGCATTAAATTGTGTGTGACTTTATTGCTAATAATCTTGTAGAAAATATTTTAAAATTCTGTTTTTAAATGACATTAAGTTCAGTAATGTCAGCAGAACACATTTTCTAATCATAGTGAAAATAACAAAGGACAGTCAGTAACAAAAAATTATCTTCATATCATGTAATTCTAGAAATCAATAACTGAATTTAAAAATTTATAAAAGAAATTATAAAGGGGTTGGAGTGGTGAGTTAGTGGTTAAGAGCATATAGTGCTTTTTCACAAGACCTGACTTTATTTCCCAGCACCGTGTCAGGTGGCTTATAGCTTCCTGTAGCTCCATTTCTAACGGATAAGGTACATCTGGCATCTGTGTGCATCTTAATTCACATGCACATACAGAAAAGCACACGCAAAAATATATTTAAAATAAATCTTAAAAATTATAAGTAAAAATTAAGCAAAGCTCTTTAAAAATAGTGAGATAAATGTGAAACAAAACTTTGGAAATGGTTTATAGCATTAATATTAATAAAAGACATTTTTAACTTCCATAAACACTAATACGTAATTGAAATTTTTGATGAAATATGAATAATCATAATTAGAAATCAGCCACAGTAAAAACAAATATCAGCATTGGAACGTTACAGAAAATAAGAAGTCAGATGATGCTTTATTGAGTTATAAAGAAAATGTAAGAAAGAAAACAGAAGCCAGAAAAAAAGCAAAGGAGTACATTAGTCACAAAAAATTTCACTAAAAATTACCCAAAATTTGGAAATGCTTCATGTTCAAGTACTGACCAAGACTGACCCTGATTAGCTTCTGAGATCAGAAGGGATCACCCCTTATCAAAGAAACTTATTTTTGCAACAGATGGAGACTATTACAGAGCTCCAGAACTGGTCAAACACAGAGAATAAGTGTAAGGTACTGAACACTAAGTGACACATCTTCAAAGCAACCTCTACACATAGGATGAATGCATCTCGCAAATTTCACCAGAGACGTCTCCTTATGCAACAGATGGTGATTGACCAACGTGCATAGGAAAAGAGGCTGCAGAGTGTTTATCCTTGAGTAGATCATTCTCTTCAAACCTCTACTTCCCGAGGCTAAAGATCATTGTGGAAGTGGAAGAGCAAAGACTGTAGGAGCCAGAGGTGGTAGACGACCACAAGGAAACACAGTCTTCCAGACAGCTGGCCAGTTACTCATATGAATTCACAACAATTGTGACAGTTTGTAAAAGTTCTATGTAAGCACCAATCAGACAAAATCCAAGCATAGACAAGGGGAAGTGGGTAAAAATTCCAACCCAACCCAAGGAAGTTTTGGTAATTGATGACTGCTGGGAGGGGCAAATACAGATACAGTGTCTTACAGAGATTCTTGGTGCTCCATGGTTGGACCTAAACTGAGGAACATTTGAGAAAAGAAATCAGACTCAATGAGCCATGATATACATATGATATATGATATATGTACATGAAATCAAGGGAGATGTGGATAGAGGAAAGGATCTGTTCTAGTTAGTTTCTATTGCCTGGGTAAAAACACTGACCAAAACCAAGGCAGAAACTCAGGGCAGGAGCCTGGAGCACAGACCATGGAGGAATGCTGCTTACTGACTTGCTCCTCCAGACTGTGCTCAGCCTGCTTTCTTATTCAACTCGGGTCCACATGCCCAGGGGTGGCACCTCCCACAGTGGGCTGAACCCACCCATATCACTCAATAATCAGAAAAATGCTCCATTGACATGGCCACAAGTAAATCCAATGGAGGAAATTCCTCAACTGAGGCTTCCTCTACCCAGGTGTCAAGATGACATCTGAAACTATCCAGCTCAGGAGCTAAATATCATTAAACTATACTATGTGAAAATTGAAAAAAATTCAATAAAAATTAAATTTAAAAGTTTGATATGTTTATGAAGTACATATTTTAAAATATTTTATTATTTTTATTTTATGGTTATGAGTTTATTTGCCTGCAAGTGTGCACCCATGTCATACAATGCCCTTAGAGGTCAGAAGAGTGTGTTGGATCCCCTGGAACTGGAATTATGGATGGTTTCCAGCCACCCTGTAGTTGCTGGGAATTAAATCCGGGTCTTCTGCAAGAAGAGCCAGTGCCCTTAGCAGCTGAGCCATCTCTCCAGCTCTGAAGCACATATTTTAGTAAAAAGTAAAATAGTATCCAAATAAGCGTGAAAACGAGAATTGGAAAATAGAAAAAAAATCATTTATAAAGTCATTAGTGACTATCTCAGATGCAGATGAATTTTATGTAATTCTCAAAGTACCCAGTTCCATGTACTTTTATATATGATAGAATACAGAGGAATGATAACCACCTAATTTAATTAAATTATAGGAATGAGCCTAGTAATAATAAGATGCACACACACACACACACACACACACACACACAAAACAGCTTTTTTTTTTGTCTTTTATACATACTGATGAAAATCTCAAACATACAGCATAATGTGTCCATTGGTGCCCTCTTCCAGGCTCTGTGGGCATTGTATCCACTATGTAGGCAAAACACTCATACACATAAAAATAAAATAAGGAATTAAATTATTTTTAAAAGTGAAACATACTAAAATTGTAATTAACAAATAAAATTTCTTTAAAACTAGAAACAAATTCAGCAACTATTACACAGACAACTTAGAATTATACACAAAATAATAATTTGGAAAATAAAATATTCCAATATAGGAAGAGAATGATTGATTACTTTCCAAGAATTAATCTAAATTATTGAATGCTAAAAATAGGAATCAATACACAAAGTTCAGAAACTGTCAACGATATCAGTTGATGTTTTAGAAATGAATTCAATTGAATAGGCAATTTAAAAATAAGATGACATAAGCTGGGTGTGGCAGCTCACATCCTTAATCTCAGCACTCAGGAAGCAGAGGTATGAGGATCTCTGTGAGATGCTCTACAAAGCATGTTCCAAGTCAGGTTGTACTATAGGTAGACCTGTCTCCAAAAAAATAGTTGTAATATGATAGTACATCTAATATAAGCATACTAGGACAGTAAATATTCACGTAATATTAATGGCAGCTTAAATTACTGCAATCTGTCTGCTAAGCAATCTATTAAGTCTTAGTGAAATGAAATCTGATTTATCCTATGATTCAAGAATGCACTAGCACAGGGTCTCTTAAAGTAATTCTAACATAAGAATGTCTTCTAAAGAAAGAATTTTGAGGATGTTGGCCCCAGTGTCACCATGGTGAGAAGCTGCATGTCTGCCATGGACAAGGGGTAGGTACAATATAAGTGATGTATATAACCATGAGGCTGTCAAAACCAAATAGCCTGTTATGCATACAAAAAGACTGGATGATTTTTAAAGCCTGCATAAATATATTGGAAATAAGATTTCCAGTATATTTTCTAAAAATAAAATGACTATTGTCTAAACAAGCAACACTACCATTTTACAAATTATTAAATGTGTTATTATTTTTTACCATGTGTGCAAGAACCTTGAGGCATGTCAAAATAAGAGTAATCAAATGAGATACACTGAGTATAAGCATAGTGTTTTGTACTCCTAGTAACAGGAGGAGCTCAGTTCCCAGAACACAGGGCTATCTCATTAAATAAGCTTCAGGTAACTAACTAAAAACAACTTACTGTTTATGTACTAACTATGGTTAGCATCAAAACCAACAATTCTGTAACATCATCATTGTATCTAATTTCAGAATATAAGATTTATAGACACATCTAGTATGTTACAACAAGTGTAATCTACCTTTTAATGCTAAAGGTACTGCCCTCTTAACAGTGTAAATAAAGTAATGCAAATATAAGTAAAATGTATGAATTTGCTAATTCCCCCTAAGATATAACTCTTCTTGTTGTTTAAGTATCACATGCTACTCTCCTGTGGGTATAATTCTACCTTTGGCCAATTTAATGCAACTATTTTAGTTGCACCATAAAATTTGATTAAACAAAGTTGTTTAGAGGAAAATATTTCTTCTTTGAGGGTAAACATAGTTTCCATAATGTCATTTGAGAAGCAGGTTATTTTATGGGACAGTCAGCATGACACTGTAGGCTAGGAAGAACTCTATGACTCATGTAACTGGCACCATCAGCACTGTCACTCTTTTCCTGTCCAAACTGCTAGGAAGTTGTATTGTATGTTTTCTTCCTTCCCCTGCTGGAACAGAAGCTATCAGTTTGCTTCAGTACATTCAGGGCTATAGAACAATTTTTCTATAGCATTTTGACTGGTTCATTTCCTCTTTCTTCCTTCTTTACTTCCTTTCTTTTTCCTTTCTTGCTTCCCCCCTCCTTCCCTCTCCCTTCCTTCCTTCCGTCCTTCCCTCCTTCCTTCCTTCTTTCCAGTCTTCCTTTCTTTATGTGTGTTCTCTTTGCTGAGACATAGTCTGTCTTTCTAGCCCAGGCTGGCTGGCCGTCAGCCTAACAGTCTTAATTTTTTTCCCCCTCCTAGGTCGACAAAGTTCCAGAGGACTGTAAGGATCTCTCAAAATGCCCTATAATTGTGGTGAGTCACCTGTCCTCTTGATCAAGGGGGCTGTGGAGACCACACCAAATGGACTTGAACCAGTGTACAGTCTACAAAGCAGAGGGTCAACACAGAGGAATCATTTCCTCAATGCTTCCAAGAGAAGCCAGCCGTGGTCGAGCAGGACCTTTGACTTACCTTCACATAAACAGAATTAGTAAAAGAAAGGGGCCAGGGGCTCCTCCAAAGCCCATGTTACCCCTGAGGAACAGATCCTCAAACGACCTTAAGAGTAAAAATAAATTGGTTTATCTGGGCCAATTGTAGGGTTTTAAAAACTCAAAAGGAAAGTATAACCAAAGATTAATGGGGTCAATATAATTTTTAAGAGTCCATATGTATAATTAAAGGCTATATAACAATCAACAATGCCAGACAGGAGATGCCTTCCTTTGAGTTATTAGCCAGGGTGGCCCCAAAACTCCCAAACAGTAACCCAGCATAGAAATGGGAAAATGAACATCAGACTCCGATCTTATCTAAAGGAATATTGACAACTGATTGCTGCTAGATAAGGAACAGCTGATCTTCCTAGAACAAGATCTGTAGCTAGGCTGACTAGATTTAGCAGATGGACAAGCACTGGGGAATGGCTGGGGTGCCGACAATGCAGTGGATAGTAACAGGGATGAAGAGTATATGAGCTCCAGTTGGGGGGGGGCTATGGGAGGGTGCCATTTGGGAAGTGGGTATATAGAAGAATAAGATCATTTGGGATTTACTGTATGATATACAGACAAAAAAATCAACAAATTTTAAAAAAAGGCATTTGAAGAGGAAGCATAAATTTTACTTCATGTTAATTAGTAGAAGTGATAAACATTGCCACTAAAATCTACCTGATTACCTTATATCCATACCCAGGTGCCAAGGATCTGAGTGTAACCAACTTTGACTTGTAATAATCAGATACATAGAGATTAAAGACACATGTGCAAACACCTAAGCGTTAGTAGCATTAAAAGTGTAGGAAACAGCATATTTTAAAATGAAATGGAAATCTTCTTTAAAGGTTAAAAACTCATTCAATTTTATGTCTTACAGAGTTTATACTGAGTTCAACATTGTATAACTGTATTAACTCTACTGTGAACCTAAAAATTCACAGCCACATTTGAAAGAGATGTTTCCTTGCTCTGGAAATTGTTACTGAATATGTTAAAGCTGTAACGAAATGCTTCTTCTAATCATGTGCTTATTAAATTTTTTAAAATCTTAATTTTTTTGATACGGGATCTCCCTGTAACCCAATCTACCCCAGTACTTGCTATGTAGCTATGCAGATCAAGATGGTCTAGGTCAGATCGACCTGCCTCTGCCTCCCAAGTGCAAAGATTGAAGGTGGATCATCCAGGCACCAGTTTAGCAATCTTAATCTTCCTGTTTTCAGCCTCCTAAGTGCTGAGAATGTAGATGTGTGTCACAAGGCCTAGCTCAATGTGGCATTTCACAAATGTCTCTCAAGAACAATGTAAAGGGACTGAAGAGGTGGCTCAGTAGTTAAGAACACTGACTACTCTTGCAGAAGACAGACATTAGGTTACCAGGACCTACAATGCAGCTCACAACTCTATGACTCCAATTCCAGGGAATCTGATGCCTCTTTCTGACTTCTATGGGCATTATAGCATGCAAATATAATTAGATACATGTAAACAAAACACTCATAAAACCAAATAAAAATAAATAATGAAATATTATTTTAAAAAACCGTGTAGAGTCCAAAAGGATA
>NW_008349000.1:2619030-2619654 GCF_000622305.1 Nannospalax galili | reverse complement strand
GATGCTCATAGTCCCTGGGAACTAATCGACCCAGTAGGGCAAGGAGCAAAAAGTGTCCTTTAAATTCCTCTGACCCAATTAGTATAGATCTCAAGGTATGTCTGTTAAACATCCAAGAAGGTTAGTTCCACCATTCTGGCATTTTTAATTACTGTGTGTCTTGCAGATAAATCTTGGGTAATGACCAGTTGGTCTCAAATAAACCTTATCTAGAGATATTTTTCTTGATCTGTTAAGTATAATTTGTCAGTAGATTGTAGGAATAACATGGTTCCCTGTGGTTTTCGTGAGTAGCTAGGCATTGTTTCTTTCTTGTATCGTCTCACCCCTTTATCATGGCTTTCCCACTTAAGGTGCCGCCACTTCCCCCCCCTTTCTTCCTTACTAATACCCTTGCTCCTATGATCCTACCTCTGTTGAGCTGCTTCTTTCTATTTATCCCCTAGGTTACTCGTATACCCTTCCCTCCCCCCTCCCTTAATCTAACCCAATTTTTATCCATATCTGCCTTATTAAGGTCTGTTACCTACTATTCTTCTCCTTCAGGTTATTTCTTTTCCTTTACCTCACTGTTTCCTTACCCTTGTCCTGGTTCCTGCAGTTATGTCTGTTTGCATACATATT
>NW_008349000.1:2612966-2615122 GCF_000622305.1 Nannospalax galili | reverse complement strand
TTGGTTCCCCAGGTGTCTGGGGCCCCAAGACTAGGAATGGCTCAGGGCCCAAACTAGGAGTAGAGAACAGCGGGGGAGATGGAAGGGTGAATGTGGCTTGGGGAGTCAAAGCGCGGAGGGCTGTGCTATAGACTTACCCCAAGATGTCTGAGGATGGGAGTGCAGGCTAGGAGAGTTAGCCGGGGGTGCAGGTCCCGGGAAGCAGAGAGAGGTGAGGGCGGGACCAGGTCCAGAAGCAGTGCTCCTGGGGCCCAAGAAAGGCTCCTGAGTTGTTCTGGGTGAAAAGGATCAGGAAGCAGTATTGGTTCCCCAGGTGTCTGGGGCCCCAAGACTAGGAATGGTGCTGGGCCCAAACTAGGAGTAGAGAACAGCGGGGGAGATGGAAGGGTGAATGTGGCTTGGGGGGGGCTGCGGCATAGACTTACCCGAGAGAGGTGAGGGCGGGACCAGGTCCAGAAGCAGTGCTCCTGGGGCCCAAGAAAGGCTCCTGAGTTGTTCTGGGTGAAAAGGATCAGGAAGCAGTATTGGTTCCCCAGGTGTCTGGGGCCCCAAGACTAGGAATGGTGCTGGGCCCAAACTAGGAGTAGAGAACAGCGGGGGAGATGGAAGGGTGAATGTGGCTTGGGGAGGGCTGCGCTATAGACTTACCCCAAGATGTCTGAGGATGGGAGTGCCTTAGTATGTATATTTTAAGGGAATGAGATATATTAGAAGAAAATGTCTAATACTCATAGACCCAAGTATGCATTGATATAATTGTTTTGAAATTCATATCTTGAGTGAATAGACAAAATTGCGTTACTTACATTTTATGAATTTTCTAGCACAGTACTTCAAATACTCCCACACCACCTACAATATAGACTGTGTATATTCCAAGATCTTTGTATTTATACACTTTCAGAAATAGTAGGGATTGTACTATGCACATAGTAATGCAGCAGGCTCTAGCTAGTTGCAAATATACTGAAACACATTGGGGACACAAACATGAAAATAAAACATGATTTACATATCAATATTGTTAAAATCATCAAACAAAAGTAATTCAAATTAGCAATTATGCTTTACAATAATTAATTTACTATCCCCTTACATGTGTTATATTCTTTCCAATGTAGGAAAAGAAGCATTTTCAGATAGATAAGTAGCACCTGACTGCAAATGGATTTTTTTCTCAACAGGAATTGGGGGAAGGTGTCATGATCATGAAAGGGAGTCTCAGTACTGTGGAAGTAGAGAAGGAAGAAGAGACATGGAGATATGAGCGCATCAAAGAACATGACACACACTGCTATCATGTGTGGAAATGCCAGGATGAAATTCATTACTTTCATAATTAATATATGTTTATATAAAACAATGAAGGGCCATGAACACAGAAGGCCACAACTAGACAAAGGGTAGAGAATAAGAGACAGAAGAGTGTGTGTCCCTGGATAGGGCCTTATATTAAAACTCATCCACCCAGGGTTCAGGGACCATTGAGAAGAGGGTACAGGAAGATTGTAAGAGCCAGGGTTGCTGCATGAACACAAGGACAGAGTTTTCCAGGCCTCTGGGAACTTGCTCATATAAATTTAAAGCAATAGTGACAGTATGCACAAGACCTGTGCAAACTCGATCAAACAAAATCCTAGCATAGAACTGTGAAAAAGGGCAAGAGGCCCCAACCTTAGCCAAGGAACTCTTTGCAGCTAATCACTGCTAGGTGAGAGTTGGTTTTCTTTAATGGAGTGATTCCCTTAAAGAAATAGGCTGACTAGACTCAAGTGGATGAACTCACACAGAGGGATATCTGGGTATATATTTTGACTAGATAGGCCTTAAAATATGTGACAGAATTCATGAATATCAGTGGGGGGAGCTGTGGGGGGTGCAGATAGGAGAGGAAATCTAAATATGATCAAGATGTATTGTATGAAAGGCACAAAATTCAATAAACATATGTACTGAGAAAAATATAACTATTGCTAAAATTCATGTAATTCATTATTTTTGAAATAATTTCCTAAATTTACAATTCTTGCTGAAACTGAACTAAAGCAGATGACGGTACAGCTAGTGCTTTTTATTTAGTGTCTGCCTTTTCAAATGATGTCACTCTGTTTAGAGCCCAGAAAATATAAGTTGTTAGCAATAAACATGATAATGAA